>NC_089249.1:22345154-22446312 GCF_963930625.1 Muntiacus reevesi
GAATATGCCTTCCAATGCAGGTGACATAGGTTTGATCCTACAAGCTATGGGGCAACTAAGCCCATGCACCACAACTACTGAGTCTCTGTGCTGCAAGCTGCAGAGCCCACACACTCTGGAACCTGCACACCACAACTGGAGAGAAGCCCACATGCCATAACGGAAAATCCCACAGCAAGGATACAGACTCCTGAAACTAAGACCTGAGGCATCCAAAAATTTGGAGAAGGAAATGGCAACCTTCCCCCCCACAAAAAAAAAAAAAAAAAAGGAAGAGCCAAAGAGCCCTCCATGTGATTTTCACCAACTTGGCTTCTGCCACATTTTATTGAAGCAATCATTAAAGTCACCTAAACTTAGAAGGCTATTTTGAGACTTTTTTCCAGTGGTGGCTATGTCAAAAGTATGTACAAATTAGGTGCCTAAATGTGTGGTAGTGGCAGTTGCAGCAACAGCAAGAGAGGGTCACACAGCTTTGGAAGGCACCAAAATGTTTAGAAAAAGGCAACCGTTCTTTTAGTTCACCAAGTTTGATTTTGAGACAGTCAAGATCCTGGGCTTCTCTTTCCATGTACATTCAGTAATGGTGCTATCTGGAAAAATGGCAGTATGCAATATTATATGTGAGATATGTAGTGATATATTACAACCTGGAATGTTCAGTTCCTCATAAATGAAGAGTGGTACACGAAGGCAAAGTTGGAAGCTAGCTGGTAGCAGTGAATATTGGAAATTATGGCATTTTGTTCATGTCATCACATCTGTTCAGATAGTGAAGGTAGATCACCTTATTTTAGGCTAGAAAAGCTAAAATGAATGAAAGACTGTCAGATACTAAGCCAAGAGCTAGCCCAGTTATCTGCCTTCCAGCGGTAGAATGAGTAAGGAATAGATTCAGCCAAGTAGACAAAACGGCACCCAAGGCAATTCATTGGTATGCTCTGCAAAAACACTGCACTGGCAAATTAACATGCTCTAGAGATTTGTTAGTGAGAATGAGCAAAACAAAAACACCAAATGATACAGATAGGGAGAGGAGAACCAAAAGAGAACATGTATAGAAGATTCAGAGAAGTATTTGGCATCCTCAACTGAATCAGCAAATATATAGCCTCCTTGAAACAGGACCAGAAAGCCTTAAGGAAAGAAAATGAAAATCATGAGCATTAGATCAATGGGAGATAGATGAGATGCAGGGTTATAACATGGCAGAAACACTTTCCTTGTCTGAATTGCATGGCAAGTCATTACCTCTTTCTAATACATGTGAAATCTTTTAAAAATATAAACAAAATATTATTTCTAAAATCAGCTAATCAAATAGTTGAGTCAGGTGAGAGGTTTTTCTCAAATTTCTGTGCAAACTTTTAAAATTTTCAAGTATTGGGGGAGGGGAGGGAGTCTGTTTCTCTTTAATAAAAGGCTGTTAACAGAGAAAACCAAGATAGAATAAAACCTTTTCCCAGGTTGTCATTCTACCAATTTTGTAAAGCGTATAATTCATTCTGCAGCTCTTAGAGATAAGATGGTGAGCAAGGCTTGGGAAGGCTCCCCAATCATATGCTCCTCCATACAGGCTTGCATTTGTTCTTCTGCTACTGCTTGTGGAAGGTATGAATCTTTGCAAGATTAACAGGCCATGTTGGTAGATATGGGCCTTTGCTACTACTGATTTTATAACTGTTTGCATTTTCAATTCTTTTTTTTCCCTTGCCTTGGGAGTTTTAAAGTTTTGCATGTATCAGTGGAGAGAGTGAAGGAGAGTAAACGTTTGCTGGTTTAAGCAGTGACCACAGGATTCTTTGTCTAATATCTTCTAGGTCCAAACTAAAAACTCATGAGTTCATAAAAGTTTGCCTCAAAAAACATCCTGCAAAAAAATTATAGATGCAATAATGAAATTAAATACTTCAAAAGAGTGAACAAAAAATAAAATTGATACTGCAAAAAAATTTTAATTGTGCCATACAGGGAAAATTTTCTCCTATAAATAGTAAAACTAACAAAAAAAGAGAAAATTCAGTGAAGCTTAATTGTGACAATCCCAGAACATGGGTCTAAATAATACATCCAATTACTGAGAAAAAAGAGATGAATAGAAGAACAAAAAACTGAATATAAGAAAAATTCCCCTGTGATGAAATTTCTATATATAAATAAGTGAAGAAGGAATGAAATCACTGAATTCCAGTCAAATTTAATTTTAAATACCAAATTTCAAAGTATACTAGCAATTTGTTATATATCTCTAAATAAAGAAAATTCTGTGTATTCAAACCAAAAACTAGCACAGACACACAAGGGTCAAAGTTGTATGAAATTTATTCTTTGCCAAGAAGTCAATATATATAAAAAAGTTAAATGGTAACATTATGATTGAAACTTTTATATCTGACAAAATTGGCTTTGTATTATCTTTATACTTGCAAACATTCTCAATAATACAAGGATTCAGAAAATATACCATATAACCATCATAAAAAATTATTTTAGCTGACCAAAAAATTTATCAAGCATAAATGCTGTAGAAGTAAGTCATCACCTGAAAATAAGCTAGAAATACTTGTCTGAGCATTGTTACAGATAAAACAGGATAATGTTGGAAAAATAGCATGATTTATTTCAAAAGCAAAAAAAAAAAATTATAAGTCATGAGAGCTGGCACTGAACCTGATCTCCCCCGGTATCCACAGGTAGATTTCCTGTGATCTTTAGTCTCTTTAATTTTGCCAAAATGTTAGACATAAAATAATAGAATCCACGTTGAGACTTTAAAAAGTATTATTTAAAATGTTTTAGTTACTTAAGGGTTCACAACTTTTCAGCAGAATAAATACTGTTTTGTATTGATTATCTATAGTCATATTGAATTTCTCCCCAAGCTACAACTAAAAAATAATTGTTTTTGAAATAATATTATCTAATTGGTGAAAAGGATATTGCTCATAAAAACTAAAAGTGTAAAGAAAGAAAACTTGAAGGAAACAAGAACACATGTTGATAAATCAATCTCTTGATCTTTGGCCTAAATCCACTTCTGCAATCTTTCTCATCTTTATAAATTGCAACTTCACTTTTCTGGTTGTTCAGACCAAACCTTGAGACATACTAATTGACTTCACTTAATCCTCTGGACATCTTGTTGATTCCACCATCAACATACATCTAATATCCAAGCACTTCTCATCACCTCCAAGCTACAGCCCTACTCAAGAGCCATTAAATTGGTTTCTCTGACTTCATTCTTTCCCTGTGTCTGTTCTCACAGAGCATCCAAAGTGATCCTTTAAAAAGTTAACTCTTTAAAGAAAGTCATATATTACATACAATTATGAGAGATTTTTCAACTTTTGTCTATGATGCTGTCCTTTTCAGACACAATTTTTGACAAATGTAAATTTTAAAAGTTTATCTGATGGTAAAAGTAAAAGTATAAAAGTTAACATCATTTTAGGCACTTCCAACTCTACCGGGCTGTTGTGGTCACTGTTCAATCCCAGTGCAGCTAAGACCACTTTGGGCCCCTAGCACTTCAGAATTGCAGAGAACTACACCTGCAGCAGGGGCGGGAGGAGCTGGTATGAGCCTGGTGTGGGCCTGAGGCCGCTAAGTCTGGATCCCTGCAGGCGGTGATTCCAAGCCCTGTCTGGTGATGCAGACGTGGCTCTGAGGCCTCCGACGGCAAGGCACCAGAGATCAAACCCTGAGCTTTTGGAGTGGGTGCACTGACTCAAGATACTAGACTACGAGAGAACTAACCCTCAATTCAGTTCAGTTCAGTCGCTCAGTAGTGTCCGACTGTTTGCAACCCCATGAATCGCAGCAAGCCAGGCCTCCCTGTCCATCACCAACTCCCAGAGTTTACTCAAACCCATGTCCATCGAGTCGGTGATGCCATTTAGCCATCTCATCAGCTGTCGTCCCCTTCTCCTCTTGTCCCCAAGCCCTCCCAGCATCAGGGTCTTTTCAAATGAGTCAACTCTTCACATGAGGTGGCCAAAGTACTGGGAGTTTCAGCTTCAGAATCAGTCCTTCCAATGAACACCCAGGACTGATCTCCTTTAGGATGGACTGGTTGGATCTCCTTGTAGTCCAAAGGACTCTCAAGAGTCTTCTCCAACACCACAGTTCAAAAGCATCAAGTTTTCCACACTCAGCTTTCTTCAGCATCTAACTCTCACACCCATACATGACTACCATAAAAACCATAGATTTGATTAGACAGAACTTTATTGACAAAGTAATGTCTCTGCTTTTTAATATGCTATCTAGGTTGGTCATAACCTTCCTTCCAAGGAATAATTGTCTTTTAATTTCATGGTTGCAGTCACAATCTGCAGTGATTTTGGAGCCGAAAAAAAAAAATAAAGTCTGACACTGGTTTCCCCATCTAGTTCCCATGAAGTGATGGAACCGGATGCCATGATCTTAGTTTTCTGAATGTAGACCTTTAAACCAAATTTTTTCACTCTCTTCTTTCACCTTCATCAAGAGGCTTTTTAGCTCCTCTTCACTTTCTGCCATAAGGGTGGTGTCATCAGCATGTCTGAGGTGACTGACATTTCTCCCAGCAATCTTGATTCCAGCTTGTACTTCTTCCAGCCCAGCGTTACTCATGATGTACTCTGCATATAAGTTAAATAAGCAGGGTGACAAATATACAGCCTTGATATACTCCATTTCCTATTTGGAACCAGTCTGTTGTTCCATGTCCAGTTCTAACTGTTGCTTCCTGACCTGCATACAGGTTTCTCAAGAGTCAGGTCAGGTGGTCTGTTATTCCCATCTTTTTCAGAATTCCCCACAGTTTATTGTGATCCACACAGTTGAAGGCTTTGGCATAGTCAATAAAGCAGAATAGATGTTTTTCTGGAACTATCTTGCTTTTTCAATGATCCAGCGGATATTGGCAATTTGATCTCTGGTTCCCCTGCCTTTTCTAAAACCAGCTTGAACATCTGAGAGTTCACAGTTCACATATTGCTGAAGCCTGGCTTGGAGAATTTTGAGCATTACTTTACTAGCGTGTGATGAGTGCAACTGTGCGGTAGCTTGAGTATTCTTTGGCATTTCCTTTCTTTGGGATTGGAATGAAAGCTGACCTTTCCAGTCCTGTGGCCACTGCTGAGTTTTCTAAATTTGCTGGCATATTGAGTGCAGCACTTTCACAGCATCATCTTTCAGGATTTGAAACAGCTCAACTGGCATTCCATCACATCCACTAGTTTTGTTCATAGTGATGCTTGCTAAGCCCACTTGAGTTCACATTCCAGGATATCTGGCTCTAGGTGAGTGATCACACCATCGTGATTATCTGGGTCGTGAAGATCTTTTTTGTACAGTTCTTCTGTGTATTCTTGCTACCTCTTCTTACTATCTTCTGCTTCTGTTAGGTCCATACCATTTCTGTCCTTTATCGAACCCATCTTTGCATGAAATATTCCCTTGGGATCTCTAATTTTCTTGAAGAGATCTCCAGTCTTTCCCATTCTGTTGTTTTCCTCTATTTCTTTGCATTGATTGCTGAGGAAGGCTTTCTTATCTCTTCTTGCTATTCTTTGGAACTCTGCATTCAAATGGGAATATCTTTCCTTTTCTCCTTTGCTTTTCACTTCTCTTCTTTTCACAGCTATTTATAAGTCTTCCTCAGACAATCATTTTGCCTTTTTGCATTTCTTTTCCATGGGGATGGTCTTGATCCCTGTCTCCTGTACAATGTCATGAACCTCTGTCCACAGTTCATCAGGCACTCAGTGTATCAGATCTAGTCCCTAGAATCTATTTCTCACTTCCACTGTATAGTCATAAGGGATTTGATTTAGGTCATAACTGAATGGTCTAGTGGTTTTCCCTACTTTCTTCAATTTAAGTCTGAATTTGGCAATAAGGAGTTCATGATCTGAGCCACAGTCAACTCCTGGTCTTGCATTTGCTGACTGTATAGAGCTTCTCCATCTTTGGCTGCAAAGAATATAATCAATCTGATTTCAGTGTTGACCATCTCGTGATGTCCATGTCCATCTCTTCTGTTGTTGGAAAAGGGTGTTTGCTATGACCAGTGTGTTCTCTTTGTAAAACTCTATTAGCCTTTGCCTTGCTTCATTCTGTACTCCAAGGCCAAATTTGCCTGTTACTCCAGGTGTTTCTTGACTTCCTACTTATGCATTCCAGTCCCCTATATTGAAAAGGACATCTTTTGGGGGTGTTAGTTCTAAAAGGTCTTGTAGGTTTTCATAGAATCATTCAACTTCAGCTTTTTCAGCATTACTGGTTGGGGCATAGGCTTGGATTACCGTGATATTGAATGGTTTGCCTTGGAAATGAACAGAGATCATTCTGTCATTTTTGAGATTGCATCCAAGTACTGCATTTTGGATTCTTTTGTTGACCATGATGGCTACTCCATTTCTTATAAGGGATTTCTGCCCACAGTAGTTGACATAATGGTCATCTGAGTTAAATTTACCCATTCCAGTCTATTTTAGTTCGCTGATTCCTAGAATGTTGACATTCACTCTTGCCATCTCAAGAAAATGCAAGAATCAATTAACAAAGACCTAGAAGAATTAAAGAATAAACACACAGAGACAAACAACACAATTACTGAAATTAAAGATACTCTAGAAGGAATCAATAGTAGAATATCTGAGGCAGAACAAATCAGTGAGCTGAAAGATAAAAATGGTGGAAATAACATCTCAAGAGCAGAGTAAAGTAAAAAGAATGAAAAGAACTGAGGATAGTTTCAGAGACATTTGGAACAATATCAAACACATCAACATTCCAATTATAGGGTTCCCAGAAGAAGAAGAAAGGGTATGACAAAATTTTTGAAGAGATTATAGTTAAAAATTTCCCCAAAATGGAAAAGGAAAGAGCCAATCAAGTTGAAGACACACAAAGAGTCCCAAACACAATAAACCCAAGGAGAAACATGCCAAGACACATACTAATCAAACTAACAAAGACTAAATACAAAGAGAGAATATTAAAAGCAGCAAGGAGAAGCAACAAGCAACATATAAGGGAAACCCCATAAACTTAACAGCTGATATTTCAACAGAAACTCTGTAGGCCAGAAGGGAATGTCAGGATATATTTAAAGTACTGAAAGGGAAAAATCTACAATGAAGGTTACTGTACCCAGCAAGGATCTCATTCAAAACTGATGGAGAAATAAAAAGCTGTTCAGACAAGCAAAAGTTAAGAGAATTCAGTACCACCAAACCAGGCTTACAACAAATGTTAAACGGACATCTATAGTCAAGAAATAAAAGAGAAGAAAATCTACAAAATCAACCCCAAGTGATTAGAAAATGGTAATAAGAACATATGTATCAATAATTACTTTAAATGTAAATAGATTAAATGCTCCGACCAAAAGACACAGACTGACTGAATGGATGCAAAAACAAGACTCATATATATGCTGTCTACAAGATATCCACTTCAGACCCCAAGACACATACAGACTGAAAGTGAGAAGATGGAAAAATATATTCCATGCAAATGGGAAGCAAAAGAAAGCTGGAGTAGCAATCCTCATATCAGACAAATAGACCTTAAAATAAAGAAGATTACAAGAAATAAGGAAGAACACTACATAATGATCAAGGGATCAATCCAAGAGGAAGACATAACAATTGTAAATATCTATGCACCCGACATAGGAGCACCTCGATACATAAGACAAACACTAGCAGACATAAAAGGAGAAATTGACAGTAACACAATAATAGTAGGCGACTTTAACACCCTACTCACACCAATGGACACATTATCAAAACATAAAATTAACAAGGAAATGCAAATCTTAAATGATACATTAGATGACATGGATCTCATTGATATCTTCAGGACATTCCATTCAAATGCAGAAGAATGCACCTTCTTTCCAAGTGCACATGGAATATTCTCCAGGATAGACCACATCTTGGTTCACAAATCAAACCTCAGTAAATTCAAGAAAATTGAAATCATATCAAGCATCTTCTCCAACCACAAGACTATGATACTAGATATCAGTTACAAGAAAAAAAAGTGTAAGAAACACAAACACCTGGCGATTGAACAACACATCTCTAAATAACCAACAGGTTACTGAAGAAATCAAAAGGGAAATCAAAAGTGTTCTAGAAACAAATGACAATGAGGACATGGCAGCTCAAAACCTGTGGGATGCAGCAAAAGCAGTTCTAAGAGGGAAGTTTATTGCAATAAAATCCTACTTCAAGAAATAAGAAAAACATCAAAGAGACCACCTAACTTTACACATAAAGCAACTGGAAAAGGGGGAAAAAAACCAAAATTAGTAGAAGGAAAGAAATCATAAATAACCAAGAAGAAATAAATGAAAAAGAAATGAAAGAAACAACAGTAAAGATTAATAAAATAAAAGCTGGTTCCGTGAGAAGATAAATAAAATTGACAAACCCTTAGCCAGGCTCATCAAAAACAAAAGAGAAGAATCAAATCAACAAAATTAGAAGTGAAAAAAGAGAGGTTGCAAAAGACAATTCAGAAATACAAGGGATTATAAGAGACTATTATGAACAAATGTATGGCAATAAAATATATAACATGAAAGAAATGGACAAATTCTTAGAAAAGTTCAATCTTCCAAGACTGAACCAGGAAGAAATAGAAATTATGAACAACCAATTACAAGCACTGAAATTGAAGCTGTGATCAAAAGTCTCCCAAAATACAAAAGCTCGGGACCAGATGGCTTCACAGGAGAATTCTATCAAACATTTAGAGAAGAGCTAATGCCTATCCTTCTAAAACTCTTTCAAAAAATTGCAGAAGAAGGAACACTTCCAAAGTCATTCTACAAGGCCACCATCACCCTGATACCAAAACCAGACAAAGACAACACAAAAAAAGAAAACTGCAGGTCAATATCACTGATGAACATAAATGCGAAAATCAAGAAATTTTTAGCAAACAGTATTGAGCAACACATCAAAAAGTGCATACACCATGATTAAGTTGGGTTTATTCCAGGGATTCAAGTATTCTTCAATATGCACAAACCAATCAATGTGATATACAATATTAAAAAATTGAAAGATAAAAACGATATGATCATCTCAATAGATGGAGAAAAAGCCTTTGACAAAATTCAGCACCTATTTATGATTAAAACTCTTCAAAAAATGGGCGTAGAAGGAATCTACCTCAACATAGTAGAGGCTGTATATTATAAGCCCACAGCAAACATTATTCTCAATGGTGAAAAACTGAAAGCATTCTCCATAAGATCAAGAACAAGACAAGGATATTCACTTTTGCCACTATTATTCAACGTAGATCTGGAAGTCCTAGCTACAGTAATCAGAGAAGAAAAAGAAACAAAAGAAATCCAGATCAGAAAAGAAGTAAAGCTCTCACTGTTTGCAGATGACATGATACTGTACATAGAAAAACTTAAAGATACTATCAGAAAATTTCTAGAACTAATCAGTGAATTTAGAAAAGTTGCAGGATACAAAATCAATACACAGAAATCACTTACAATTCTATATACTAACAATGAAAAATCAGAAAGAGAAATTAAGGACTTAATCTCATTCACCATTGCAACAAAAAGAATTGCATATCCAGGAATAAACTTATCTAAGGAGATGAAAGAACTGTACACAGAAAATTATAAGACACTAATGAAAGAAATCAAAGATAACATAAATGGAGCGATATTTCATGTTCATGGGTAGGAAGAATCAATATTGTGGAAATGGCTATACTACCAAATGCAGTCTACAGATTCAATGCCATCGCTATCATATTACCAATGACATTTTTCACAGAACTAGAACAAAAATTTCACAATTCGTATGGAAACACAAAAGACCCTGAATAGCCAAAGCAGTCTTGAGAAAGAAGAATGGAGCTAAAAGAATCAAGCTTCCTGACTTCAGGTTATATTACAAAGATACAGTCATCAAGACAGTGTGGTTCTGGCACAAAAAACAGAAATATAGACCAATGGAACAAGATAAAAAACCCAGAAATAAATCCATGCACCTATAGGTACCTTATTTTTGACAAAGGAGGCAAGAATATACAATGGGGCAAAGACAACCTCTTCAATAAATGGTGCTGGGAAAACTGGACAGCTATGTGTAAAAGAATGATATTAGAACACTTCCTAACACCATACACAAAGATAAATTAAAAATGGATTAAAGACCTAAATGTAAGATGAGAAACTATAAAATTCTTAAAGGAAAACATAGGCAGAACACTTGATAAAATAAATCAAAGCAAGATCCCCTATGACCCACCTCCTAGAGTAATGGAAATAAAAGTAAAAATAAACAAGTGGGACCTGATTAAACTTAAAAGCTTTTGCACAGCAAAGGAAATTATAAGCAAGATGAAAAGGAAACCCTTTTCACAGGAAAAAACAATAGAAATAGGAGAAAACAATAGAAAATGAAACAACAGAGAAAGGATTAATTTCAAAAATATGCAAGCAGTTCATACAACTCAATGCCAGAAAAACAAACAACCCAATCGAAAAATGGGAAAAAGACCAAAGAAGACATACAAATGGCTAACAAACACATGAAAATATGCTCAACCTTGCTCATTATTAGAGAAATGCAAATCAAAATTACAATGAGATATCACCTCAGACCATTCAGAATGGTCATCATCAATAAGTCTACAAACAGTAAATGCTGGGGAGAGTGTGGCAAAAAGGGAACACTTTTGCACTGTTGGTGGGAATGTAAATTGATAAAGCCACTATGGAAGACGGAATGGAGATTCCTTGAAAACTAGGAATAAAACCACCATATGACCCAGCAATCCCCCTCCTAGGCATACACCCTGAGGAAATAAAAATTGAAACAGATACATGTATCCCATTTTTCTTTGCAGCACTATATACAATAGCTAGAACATGGAAGCAACCTAGATGTCCATCAACCAATGAATGGGTAAAGAAATTGTGGTGTACATAAAAAATGAACTCAGTCATAAAAAAGAATGCATCTGAGTCAGTTCTAATCAGGTGGATGAACCTAGAGCCTATTATACAGAACAAGGTGAGTCAGAAAGGGAAAGATAAATACCATATTCTAACACATATACAGAATCTAGAACATTTGCACTGAAAAATTTATTTACAGGGCAACAATGGAGAAACAGACATAGAGAATAGACTTATGGACATGGAGAGAGGAGAGGAGCGGGTGAGATGTATGGAAAGAGTAACATGGAAACTTACATTAGCATATGTAAAATAGATAGCCAACAGGAATTTGTTGTATGGCTCAGGAAACTCAAACAGGGGCTCTATATCAATTTAGAAGGGTGGAATGGGGAGGGAGATGGGAGGGAGCCTCAAAAGGGAGGGGATATATGTATACCTATGGCTGATTCATGTTGAGATTTGACAGAAAACAGCAAAATTCTGTAAAGCAATTATCTTTCAATAAAAAATAAATTAATTAAAAAAGGTTTAAAAATTAACATCATTTTAGCTGGAAAAGAATAAGACAATAGATAAAATTTCTATAACTAGCAAATAAGCTGATGACCCATCCCTAAGCCTCACTCTTTTATGGATTAAAGAAGCTATCAATAATGTCAATTTTGCAGTGGCAATAACTTACTGAGTGAAAGAGCCTTAGGATGGAAACAGCACAAAATTAAATTTGTTTCCTTGATGTTTGATTTAAACTGAGATAACTTTGTTCATGGTGGAAGGTTTTTAATTTATCTTTTCACCAACCCTTGTCTTTCCTTAGCAAAAATGACCCAGAGGCTGAGGTTGCCCTTAAAAGTTAATTTGCTTGGTTTTTCCTTACCATCAATCAGTTACACCTGCATGTGGTAAAACAAGCAAGAGAACACTGAGTTTTCATATAAATCAAAACAGGAGAATTGATTATTTTTCAATTATGGAGCTCACCAAGGAACAGATTACCTGGCGTGGGTTTAGTTACATATGGTGTTCTTTAGCTGACGGTCAAAATACTAAAAGTCGTCTGATGGGAACATACTGATTTGCCCTTTAGTTCTAGCCTTCAGACACTGTTTTGCAGCTCTCTGGCCAGTTGCACATCTCAGAGAAGTCCCTGGCCATGAAATCCATTCCTTTTCATCTCACCATGATGCCTTTTCTATTCACCTAAAGGTTCTGTTCTCATGATTAATCTTGCAGGTGAATATTTACTAATATGTGGGTTGTGTGGAATCTAATAAATATTACCTCTCTGCTTTGACTGTATTATAAACCAGTTTCAGGTTAGGCTAAAAATATTAATAGTTAGGTATCTCCCCTTTAGTGTGAACTGTGATCAGTGACTTGTTTCCAACAGTTACATTATGAAAAGAAGTAGAAAGGGTGACAGTTTGGCTAAACCTGGAAAATATTACTTGGCCAGACTATCAAGGTTTATATCAGTGATAAATCATGTTGATAGCATGTACCCCAATCTAGTGTGATGAAGGAAGTACTTCACTTCTGTGGTATTCTTCAAATCCATAATCCCATTCTAACTGTGACAGAAACATCAGACACACTCAAACTGACCCTTCTACAAAATACCTGACCATCTCAAAATTGTAAAAGTTATGAAAAACAAGGAACGTCTGATTGGTCTAGACTAATTGATGATAAAGAAACAAAATCCAAGATAGTGGAGTAGAAGGACGTGCACTCATCTTCTGTGAGAACTCCAAAACTGCAACTTGCTGCTGAACAACCATCAACAGGAGAAAGTTGGATTACACCAAAAAGATACCCCACATCAAAGGGCAAAGGAGAAGATATAACAAGATGGTAAGAGTGGCTAGATCACATTAGAATCAAACCCCATACTTGCCAGAGACATTTGGAAGGCTTAAACAAAAATCTGTGCAGACAGACACTCTGTGCCCACAGAACTGAGTCAGACCTGCTTTTGAGTAATTAAGTGTCTTCTGTGGAAGCATAGGTCAGCAGTGGCCTGCTGCAGGGACAGGGGCTCTGGCTGCAGCAGACTTGGATCACGTAGCATTACCCACCATAGAACCGAGCAGATGACCCAAAAACTGCAGAACAATTATACCAAAGAAATTCCCACACTGTTAAGAAAATTCTAGGACCCACAACAGTTTTCCCAACTCAGAGGCCCACAAAGGGACTGAGAACCACCAGGGAATTTTATTTTGGAGGCCAGTGGGATTTGATTACAGACTTCAACAGGACTAGGACAACAGACTTTTGGAGGGCACAAACAAAACCTGGTGCACATAGGAACCAAGAGAAGGGAGCAGTGTCCCCACAAGAAACTGACTCAGACTTGCCTATGAGTGTCCAGGAATCTCTGATGGAGGCATGTGTTTGGCCTCAGACCAAAAAACAGAGAGGGAACACAGCCCCACACATCAACAGAAAATTGGATTAAAGATTTACTGAGCATGACCCCGCCCATCAGAACAAGAACCAGTTTCCTCCACAGTCAGTCTCTCCCATCAGGAAGCTTCCATAAGCCTCTTATCCTTATTCATCAGAAGGCAGACAGAATGAAAATCACAATCACGGTAAATTAACCAAACTAATTCATGGACCACAGCATTGTCTAACTCAATGAAACTATGAGTATGCCATGTAGGGCCACCCAAGATGAATGGGTCGTGGTTTAGAGTTCTGGCAAAATGTGGTCCATTGGAGAAGGGAATGACAAGTCATTTCAGTATTCTTGCCTTGAGAACCCCATGAACAGAATGGAAAGGCCAAATAAATAAATAAATAAGACCCTGAAAGATGAACTCCCAAGGTCAGTAGGTGCCCAATATGCTACTAGAGAAGAGTGGAGAAATGAATCCAGAAAGAATGAAGAGAGACAGCCAAAGTAAAAACAATGCCCAGTTGTGGATGTGACTTGTGGTGAAAGTGAAGTCTGATGCTATAAAGAATAATATTGTGTAGGAAGCTGGAATGTTAGGTCTATTGAGTCAAGGTAAATTGGAAGTGGTTAAACAGGAGATGGTAAGAGTAAACATCGACATTTTGGAAATCAATGAACTAAAATGGACTGAAATGGAGAAATTTAATTCAGATGACTATGATATCTATTACTGTGGGCAAGAATCCTTTAGAAGAAATGGAGTAGCCCTAGTAGTCAACAAAAGAGCCTGGAATTCAGGACTTGGGTGCAATCTCAAAAATGACAAAATGATCTCTGTTTGTTTCCAAGGCAAAGCATTCAATGTCATAGTAATCCAAATCTATTCCCCAACCACTAATGCCAAAAAAGCTGAAGTGAAATGGTTCTATGATGACCCAAAAGACATTCTAGAACTAACATCCCCAAAAAATGTCCTTTTCATCATAGGGGACTGGAACACAAAAGTAGAAAGTCAAGAGGTACCTGGAGTAACTAACAAGTTTGGCCTTGGTGTACAAAATGAAAGAAGGCAAAGGCTAACAGAGTTTTACCAAGACGACACATTGGTCATAGCAAACACCCTCTTTCAACAACAGGAGACAACTCTGCTCATGGACATCACCAGGTGATCAATACTGAAATAAGATTCATTATATTCTTTGCTGCTGAAGATAAAGAAGCTCTATAATGTCAGCAAAAACAAGACCAGGAGCTGACTGTGGCTCAGATCATGAAATGCATATTGCAAAATACAGACTTAAATTGAAGAAAGCAGGGAAACCCACTAGACCATTCAAGTATGACCTAAATCAAATCCCTAATGATTAGTGGAAATGATAAATAGATTCAAGGGATTAGATCTGATAGAGAGAGTGCCTGAAGAACTATGGACAGAGGTTCATAATATTGTACAAGAGGCAGTGATCAAGACCATCCCCCCAAAAAAAGAAATGCCAAAAAGGCAAAAAGGTTGTTTGAGGAACTGTGAAGAGAAGCTAAAGGCAAAGGACAAAAGGAAATAAATAACCACCTGAAAGCAGAGTTCCAAGGATCAGCAAGGAGAGATAAGAAAGTCTTCCTCAATAATCAATGCAAAGAAATAGAAGAAAACAATAGAATGGAAAAGACTAGAGATCTCTACAAAAAAATTAGAGATACCAAGGGAACATTTCATGTAAAGATGGGCACAATAAAGGACAGAAGTGTTATAGACCTAACAGGAGCACAAGATATTAAGAAGAGAAGGAAAGAATACACAAAAGGACTATACAGAAAAGATCTTCATGACCCAGATAACCATGATGGTGTGATCACTCACCTAGAGCCAGACATCCTGGAATGTGAAGTCAAGTGGCCCTTAGCAAGCATCACTATGAACAAAGCTAGTGGAGGTGACGTAGTTCCAGTTGAGCTATTTCACATCCTAAAGATGATGCTGTAAAAGTGCTTCACTATATATGCCAGAAAATTTGGAAAACTCAGAAGTGGCCACAGGACTGGAAAGGTCAGCTTTCATTTCCATCACAAAGAAAGGCAATGCCAAAGAATGTCCAAACTACAAGACAACTGAACTCATCTCACACGCTAGTAAAGTAATGCTCAAAATTCTCCAAGTCAGCCTTCAGCAATACATGAACCGTGAACTTCCAGATGTTCAAGCTGGATTTAGAAAAGGCACAGGAACCTGAGATCAAATTGCCAACATCCGCTGGATCATTGGAAAAGTAAAAGAGTTCCAGAAGAGCATCTATTTATGCTTTATTGACTATGCCAAAGCCTTTGATTGTGTGGATCACAATAAACTGTGGAAAATTGTGAAAGAGATGGGATTACCAGACCACCTGACCTGCCTCTTGAGAAACCTGTATGCAGGTCAGAAAGCAACAGTTAGAACTGGACATGGAACAACAGACTGGTTCCAAACAGGAAAAGGACTATGTCAAGGCTGTATACTGTCATCCTGCTTATTTAACTTATATGCAGAGTACATCATGAGAAATGTTGGGCTGGAGAAAGCACAAGCTGGAATCAAGATTGCCAGGAGAAATATCAAAAACCTCAGATATGCAGATGACACCACCCAAATAACAGAAAGTGAAGAGTAACTAAAGAGCTTCTTGATGAAGGCAAAAGAAGAGTGTGAAAGAGCTATTTAAAACTCAGCATTCAAAAAACTAAGATGTTGACATCTGGTTCCATCACTTCATGGCAAGTAGATGGGGAAACAGTGAGAGACTTTATTTTCTTGGGCTCCAGAATCACTGCAGATGGTGACTGCAGCCATGAAATTAAAAGATGCTTGCTCCTTGGAAGAAAAGTTATGACAAACCTAGACAGCATATTAAAAAGCAGAGACATTACCTTCCCAATAAAGGTCCATCTAGTCAAAGCTATGGTCTTTCCAGTAGTCATGTATGGACGTGAGAGGTGGCCCATAATGAAGGCTGAGTGCTGAAGGATTGATGCTTTTGAACTGTGGTGTTGGAGATGACTCTCGAGGGTCCCTTGGACAGCAAGAAGATCAAACCAGTCAATCCTAAAGGAAATCAGTCCTGAAAATTCATTGGAAGGACGACATTCATTGGAATTCATTGGAAGGGGACGACAGAGGATGAGATGGCTGGATGGCATCACTGAGTCAATGGACATGAGTTTGAGTAAGCTCTGGGAGTTGGTAATGGACAGAGAAACCTGTTGTCCTGCAGTCCATGGTGTTACAATGAGTCAGGCTTGACTGAGCGAGTGAACTGAACTGAATTTATGATAAATTCATTCTGAAACAATTAAAGGGCTTTAGACGGGAAAAAAGCTAATGAAATTTGAAAGATGTCTAGATCATAATTACTAATTTTGCACCAATGTTTGTTTCTTAGTTATGACAAAATTACCACGGTAATGTAAGATGTTAAGAATAGGGACAATGTGTTGGTTGTAGGAACTCTATACTATCTGTGCAACTTTTCTGTAATTCCAAAACTATTTGGAAATAAAGTCTATTAAAAATAAGTCAGTCAAATGAAAATCAAAATGTTCCTTTTATTATTGATAAAGCCTAGGTTGTATGAGACGGCTTAGGATTGAAATGATATAGAATTTTTAATTGCAAAACCAAAATTAAGCAGACTTAAGCAGAGTTTCAGAGTTGCACAGGACACTGTAGGCTTCACCAGGTGGGGTCTGACTCTTTAAACAACGTAGAAGGGCAGAACAGAATGGGTATGATTTAGAGGTAACTGGTTTCCAGGAATAGTAAACGGGGTGAACTATGCATGCCCGGTTCCTCTCCCAAACTCAAGGGTAAGTCACTTTTCCAGCTCTGGAGAAGACTGAGTAAGTGAAGATAGAGAGTGTAAATCTAATGGAGCGGCCGGGAAAGAAACAGGAATAGTGAGTAAATGCCCCCTTCCAATATTTCCCCAGTTTTTAATGTCTTAGCCATTTGAGTTTAATGATTAAGATGATGGTCCTGCAAGGTATAATATCTCATTTTCAAGGAGAAGATCAGAATTTTCTTTGAAAAATCCTGCTTCCACCTTCATGCTGTTACTGCTGATGCACACGTTTTGTTAAGATCAACCTGATAGTGTTGATTTTGCCTCAAACTGCTCTAAAATACTTACAAGCAGCACCTTCAACAAAACAAATTTGAAACTACATTCTCCGATATTGAAAACCCTCTCCCTATTCATTTCTCATCTCATACTGTGTCCATGTTACCCATGAAAGGCTATCAGAGGGACTTCCTGTTTCAGCTCTAATGTGTAAAAGATCTTGGAAGTCATCACAACTGCTCTTACAACAACAACAACAACAACAAAAAACCCTGAACAATTGGAAATCAATGACTTTTCTGACTAATCTGAGAACTGAGGTCACAAGGAAAATCACCACCCTGAAATCAAGGGACACAGATTAATCCAAGATTCACAGATGAAATGAGATATGCAAACTAGACCAGAGCTATAAAGTAAGAGGTTCAGGTAATAATTCTGACAGATTGTTGTAAACTGAAGAGCATAGGTAACCATAACAGTGAGAAAATCCTGGGGGCTTTCACACCAGGAATCCAGGTACTCACGGTCATGGTGAAGAGTTGAGAAAGATCCTCTCTGGGTCTATCTAGGAAAAGAAAGATGATCATAAAACACATTTAGTTTATTTTCCCTAAGAAAGGACTATTCTCCTGTTAGAAAGACCTTCCCAAAATCTCATTTCACCTGAATTTAAGGCATTTATACCCCTCTAGTCCCCTGTTGAACTGAGTCCCCTGTAGCCTTTCTGTCTCACTGAACAGAGGGAAATGACTATAAAACACTTGTTAAGACCCAGGAACACAGTCCCACCAGAAATGGCGATTTAACCAAAAGATTATAAAATGTTCCTCCTTTCCATAATTTTTCACCACACACTTACAGGGCTCCAATGTAATAATAGGAGATTACACCTGAAAGAGCTGCAAGACACAGACTTTCTCTGAGGGGAAGGAGTCTTCAGTTCAGTTCACTTCAGTCGCTCAGTCGTGTCCGACTCTTTGCGACCCCATGAATCCCAGCACGGCAGGCCTCCCTGTCCATCACCAACTCCTGGAATTTACTCAAACTCACGCCCTTCGTGTTGGTGATGCCATCCAGCCATCTGGTCCTCTGTCATCCCCTTCTCCTTCTGCCCCCAATCCCTCCCAGCATCAGGGTCTTTTCCAGTGGGTCAACTCTTTGCATGAGGTGGCCGAAGTATTGGAGTTTCAGCTTCAGCATCAGTCCTTCCAATGAACACCCAGGACTGATCTCCTTTAGGATGGACTGGTTGGATCTCCTTGCAGTCCAAGGGACTCTCAAGAGTCTTCTCCAACACTACAGTTCAAAAGCATCAATTTTTTGGCACTCAGCTTTCTTTATAGTCCAACTCTCACATCCATACATGACCCTATATACTACATCAGTTCTAAAATCTATCTTTTCCTAGTTCTACTTTTCTGAATTTTGGGTACATATATAACCAATGGCATTACTATAATCACTATTAACCATGTAACATTCATGACATAATTTTTCTAAAAGTTCTTCCATTAACAACTTCTTTTAAGATCAAGAAAACACCAACAGCAACACACCTTGGATAATCTCAAATATAAATCTCATCATATTTGAGGTTTGTAGAGTATCCTGTGTCATCTGCACTAAATCATAATTGGAAAGAGTGAATGAGACTCATGGATCACTTGTTCAAGGTATTAAGAATATTGGTCTCTCTATATAAATTGGAAAAAGCTTCTTGTTTGGGGAAAATTTGGGGAAAAGTCTTAAGTTTTAGTGTCTTGCCATTGTGAAAATCCAGTATAATTAAAGCTACCTGCCAAGGTTAGAGCAGTTAAAAGAGTATACTTGACTGTAAAATCCTGCCACATAGAATAATATAAATCAGGGCTAATTAAAAAAAAAAAACAAAAACCCAGTTTGAAGAAGCAGCATCAAACTAAAAATAACCTAGTCAAGGTTATTTTTTTCATAAAAATTCAGGTTTACCTGACAATATTCTTGACACATTCACTAGAATTTGGTGTCTTAAGGGGTCTAATAAATAGCATCTTTTTCTTTGCCCAAGTTCCACATAATTCGAGAAATAAAATCCAGAAAAAACTTTTAAACAGATACATAAAGATCAAAATATCAATGTCAGTATTAGTTTTGCTAAAACATTACTTAGGCATGTAACAGAAATGGTCTTCCTAGTACTAAAACTTAGAATAGACAGATTGACCATTCACTTCACTACAGGCAGCACTGAAGAATCCCATTCCTTCACACACGGTGGACGCTCTGTGCCTTAAAGAGGTAGTGTGAAATGTCTTTTCTCCAGGCTGAAGCCTCCCAGGAGGAGGGAAGAAAGGTGAGGTGAGTTCACATGCCCATTTTCTCCTCAAATCCCAACAACATTCACAAAATTAAAAAAAGAAGAGGAAAGGTGATAATTAAGAAAAACTTTGCCTACAATCTCAAAAAAAGCTTTGTTCTAGAAATTAATCATAAAGGCAAGGACTTTGTCTTCTTTAATGCTAGTTCTTGGCAGCTAAACCACTTCTTGGCACTTAGTGAAACTCAATATTATTAGTTGAGTACTTACAGAAGATTTTTTTTTAAAGGTAGATTTATGTTAGTTTTCCCCTAAAAATAAGGCTAAAAATTCAGAATAAATAAGAAAATTGTTTAGTCATGTAATTTTCCTCAAGGAAAATATCACCAGCAAGTAGCATTATTTAACCAGAGAAGGTGTACTCAACTCAGTTCCTTTTTTATTTCCTACCTCTACCTGCTTCAAATAAACATCATTGAGCCCAAGAGTATCCAAAGGATTTAATAAAGCTTTCTTCTAGCTCAAAGGACTCCCAGATGTTTCTACCTGGCCAATAGTCGCAGGTTCACTGCAGATTTAGCCATTACAAAAGTGTAATTAAACAGATTGTTTGATCACAAACAGGAACAAAAAGTACCGGCAAATGAAAAGGAATTAGAAGTCTCTCATTGCACAGCTCCTAAAGGACCTGAAGAAATTATAATGACAAGCCTTTATCTATATAAACTATACTACAAATTTACCATGATTAGACATGTTCCAAAAGGTTGATACTCCCAGAAAAGGTAAAAACTCTAATTCAAAAATTTGCATGCACCTCAGTCTTCATAGCAGCACTATTTACAATAGCTAAAACATGGAAGCAATCTAAGTGTCCCCCAACAAATGAATGGATAAAAAAGATGTGGCATGCAATGGAATATTACTCAGCCATAAAAAGCAATGAAATAATGTCATCTGCAGCAACATGGATGAATTTAGAGATTGTCATACTAAGTAAATCAGAGAAGAACAAATATACATTATCACTTATATGTGGAATCAAAAAATGATACAAATGAACATATTTATGAAACAGAAACAGATTCATAGACATAGAAAACAAACTTATGGCTACTATAGGGGAAAGGGTGATAGTGATAAATTAGGATTAATAGATTGGGATTAAATTGGGATTAATTTGGGATTAATAGATACATACACTATATAAAAAATAAGCAACGACGTCTGTATAGCACAGGGAACAATATTCAATATCTTGTAATAATCTGTAATGGAAAGAAAAGAATCTGGACAAAAGGTGTGTGTGTGTGTGTATGTGTGTGTATATATATATATATATATATATATAAGTTTATACTGGATCACTTTGCTATACACTTGAAACTGATACAACATGTGAATCAACTATACTTCAATTTCTTTAATAGCTAGATGATAACATTATATTGTTTGCAAAAATGCCAGTATGTAATTAAACATTAAAGGTCTCTATAAACAAGCCCTGGATAGGGAGTTTGTCTTCTACAGGAACAAACAGTTTAACCTCCTCCCTTTTTGAAAGTTATTTTGCCAATTTTAAGCTAAAATTTAGTTTAAAATGTATGATAACTTAATCTAAAAGTTGCTATGACATTGGTCTAGATTTGTCATAGCTTTCCTTTCAAAGAGCAAGCATCTTCTAACTTCATGGCTACAGTCACTGTCTGCAGTGATTTTGGAGCCCAAGATAATAAAATCTGCACTGCTTCCACTGTTTCCCCTTTTATTTGCCATGCAGTGATGGGACCAGATGCCATGATCCTAATCTATTAAATGTTAAGTTTCAAGCCAACTTTTTCACTCTCCTCTTTTACCCTCATCAAGAGGTTCTTTCATATATTTTCATTTTCTGCCATTAGCGTAGTATCATCTGCATATTTGAGGTTGTTGATATTTGTTACAGGTCCTATTGCAAATCCAAAACTTAGCACTTCTAATTTAATTGCATTTAAACCTAAAATGGTAAAACTTCAGTGGACTTTCAAAGGTCATCTAAAGACTTTATAACACTATACTTCATAGGTGGCTGTTATTTTATATGTTTGGGTTTCTCTCATAGCTCCGTCAGTAAAGAATCTGCCTGCAATGCAGGAGACCCAGGTTTGTTTCCTGGGTCAGGAAGATCCCCTGTAGAAGGAAATGGCAACCCACTCCAGTATTCTTGCTTGGAGAATCCCATGGACAGGGGACTCTGGCAGTCTACAGTCCATTGGGTGGCAAGAGCCAGACACAATGGCTAAACCACCACCATTATCTAATATGAGGAATAATGGATTCAGGATCTCCAAAGTGGTCAATTTAATATTCTCAAGACATATAGAAAAGTCTCCCTAAATATCCAACACAGAAAGCCTTCTTTAACTCCAGACCTATATTTGCAACTGCTCCCTGAATCTCTCCCCAAACCAACATGCCTGCAATGTTTTTTGTTTGTTTGTTTTAAAAAACCCCTATAACCTGCAAAATCAACCTGGTTACCAGCAACAAGGTTAGGACAGAGACACTGAAGATAAAGACACAGGCCTCATGTATGTAAAGTTGTGTGTGTCTATATGTGCTCAGTTGTGTCTGACTCTTTGCAACCCCGTGAACTATAGCCTATCAGGCTTCTCTATCTACAGGATTTTCAAAGCAAGAATACTAGAGTAAGTTGTCATTTCCTCCTCCAGGGGATCTTCCTGATCAGGGAAATTGATCCACCCTCATAAAGCTCACACCCACTTAGACTTCCCTGGTGGCTCAGATGGTAAAGAATCTTCCTGCAGTGCAGGAGACTCGGGTTCAATCCATGGGTCAGGAAGATTCCCTGGAGAAGGGAATGGCAACCCACTCCAGTATTCTTGTCTGAAGAATTCCTTGGACAGAGGAGCCTAGCAAGCTACAGTCCACAGGGTTGCAAAGAGTCAGACAAGACGGAGTGACTAACAATTTCACTTGTGATCATATTAAGGGTCACAATACAAGATTTTTAAGGCTGTCTGACACTCAACTCAAAACCGACTTACTTTTCTCAATTTACTAGAAGTTGGACAGGCCCTTGCACATGCTCAGATCTGTCCATGAACCATGTGGCAAGAATTAATCCATACACATCACAGAATTTATAGTCTTTGCCTCTTTCTAATTCCTTTTTCAAGTTAATTTCCTAAGGTCACACGCAGACTCAGGATAGCCGAGCAGTAATGATGTAGAGGAAGGAGTCTTCTAGCATTACATTACATGCAATTTACTACATACTATATTTCTGCTGCATCATACCTGATCTGAAAAACCTAAATACATCTATTGTTTTGGTAATTGTGAGTTGTTGTAGTATTTTTCCTTAAGCAACACAACAGGTAGAAAATTCAATTCATATTATCTGGAGGCTTAGGATAAGCTTTTGAAAAAAGGTCTCTCAAAGAGCAGTGGATTAAAACATCCTCCCTCAAAAGTGCTTCTCTTCCTGCAGTCCCTAAATTGATAAAAGACACAGTTTCCCAATCTAGAAAGCTGAAAGTCATCTGAAATTACTACTTCTCTCTTACATATGCATGTGATTAAGGATAAAAATTCACTCAGGGTTGCTTCCCAAATAACAGCAAAATTCATTTCCTCACTACCATCACCAGCATTTCTGCCTCTCTGGTCTGAGTTACTTAGATGCCTTGCTAACAGGATAACATCCTTTCCTTCAACCATTCTAAGCTACTTGCATTTCCTCAAACATACCACACTCATATTTGTTTAGACTGAGCTACCCCACACTCACTGAACTTAAAATTACTTTAAACTTAAACTAGAGACTTTTAGACTCTGTGGGAGAAGGTGAGGGTGGGATGTTCAGAGAGAAGAGCATTGAAACATGTATACTATCAAGGGTGAAACAGATCACCAGCCCAGGTTGGATGCATGAGACAAGTGCTCAGGGCTGGTGCACTGGGAAGACCCAGAGGGATGGGATGGAGAGGGAGGCGGGAGAGGGGATCGGGATGGGGAACACATGTAAATCCATGGCTGATTCATGTCAATGTATGGCAAAAAGCACTACAATAAAAAATAAAAAATAAATAAATAAAAATAAACTTATACTAGGATTAAACCTTTGAGCAAGACACTCTAAAAATTCTAAGACTCTCCCAACAAAGCCCAGTACTAATATTTGTCATGTATGACTCTCTTCAAGCTTTCCACCACCCTTGCTTCTGGGGACTGGTACAGTGAATCACTCCTCCTGAGTTTTTTTTTTTTTTAATCCTAGTAGAGGGGCTTACCTAACTGTTCTTACACAGTAGTTTTAGATGTGTTATAGTGTTTATACAATACTCTTATTTCTCAGACCATGATTTTCAAGGTGCAGATTAGGTTTTGAATATTACTGATTTTTATTTTAACTTAGAACTACAACTTACTTAGCAAACTGCAAGATTGTATAAAAATATGAGATGCAGCATATCACTATGTAAAAGTATGTCACTCCTGAAAGTTTGGTGCCAATATGATTATTATTTCTGCTACCAATGTTGCTGTTGAGTCCCACCTTCTGCTTTTGCTGCATTCAATATTCCTGCAACTCCCAGTGGTCTTTGCTACTGACCTCAGCCTTAGACAGCAAAGCCAACCTGTGCCTCTACCATCCAGGATACTGTACACTAGATTTGAGATTTAAAAAATTCTCAAATCTCTGGTCCTCTCCCAGTCTTAAGGACACACATACTTTTTCCTTGTATCAGGACATCTTTGCTTCTTCTTTCCTTACTCTTATCCCTTTTCTCTATTTCTAGGGGTTCTTTTCTCACCAAAAATCTAAATAAAATTCATCTTCTAAGATCCTAGTAAATGAAGAGCAAGGAAAAATTATGTCTGGCTCTTTTGACTCCTCTACAGCAGCTAAAACAAAATATCAAATCACCATAATTTTCTCTTCCACATAGACTTGCAGGTTATAGTCATTTATTGAACACATACCATGCTCAAGCAAAGCACAACACACTTATACAGTTTTAAAAAAAAAAGGAGATCTTTATCTTGGGCACATGAAAATGATATCGAAAATTTTCTGTCTTTATCATGCAATTCTTAGAGTTAAAAGGACAAGAATTTTAACCAATGCATCCAAAGTACACCAGGCATAATTGTCAGTCTCATTTTGTATAAAATTTAGAATTATTGTTATCTCCAATGATATTCAATGAAATTAAACACATTTGAGATTCTGATTTATTTAGAATTAATAACTCTTTTCAATGGCATGACACTTTTATTACAACTGAAACATCTGTGTCAAAAATGAAGCTATCCTCTCTACCAAGAAGGAGCAAAAACATCCTGGAAGGAGCAAAAACATCCTTGAAGGAGCTGCCAGTACAGTTAGGGTATCTGTCTATCAAAAAGGAGATGACACTTGGGGTGAGCCTCAGGCATAAATCCTAAGTAGATGACATGTGCCATATAGCATTTTTAGCTTTCCTGACTTAGGGCTTTTAACTTTTTCAGTGTCCTTGTCTCCTTCTTCAGGCACCCAAGATACTAAAGCTTTATCCAACCACTCTATATCTCCTGTCAAAACTCTTGGGAAATGTCCTAATGAATTCACCTATACTCAAGTATAAATGATTGATTTTTATATATTTAAATTGGAAAATATCTACAGTAGTTTTTATTTCCAGGCCTGACAGATAGTACTGGGTGTATAAGGATTATGTGTGGGCAGAAGGGCTATTCAGTCCCTGATAATCACACTGATGTATCCATGCCAAAAGCACTTCAAGTGAAATGTTTATTTGTATATGTTTTGGAAAAGGTCCAACATAAGTCAGTATCTTTTAAAATCTCACCTAGGAAAACTGTGGTCAGAGCTAAATGGGATTATATATGTAAAAACATTTTTAAGTTAAGGGTGTGTACCGATACTAAACCCTTCTATTAGCTTTATCTGAATACCTTATTTATTCTTTATAATAGTCTTAGGAGATAAGCAGTATCATTCCTATTTCACAAAGGAAAAAATAGAAACAATGAGAAGTTAAATAGCTTTCTTAAAGTAAAAAATCTATAAAGTAGTCCTGTATGTAAACTATAACTTTTCATTATGATCATTATCAATGTTATTCTCATACCTCGTGTGGTGAAGGATGGAAAATAAGAGGAAAAAATAGCTTACTTTTTATGCTGTGTAACTTATTTTTAGAAAAATAAAGAAAACACAATTATTGTAGCTAACACTTGGTAAACATTTTCTATGACCTAAGTAGCCTTTGGCAACCTGATGTGTAGAGCCGATTCATTAGAAAAGACCCTGATGCTGGGAAAGATTGAAGGCAATAAGAGAAGGGGACGACAGAGAATGAGATGGTTGGATGTCATCACCAATGGACATAAGTTTGAGCAGGCTCCAGGAGTTGGTGATGGACAGGGAAGCCTGACATGCTGCTTTCCATGGGGTCATAAAGAGTCAGACATGACTGAGTGACTGAACTGAACTGAAGTAGCCTGGTGAGAGCTGAGTGCATATCATCTGATTATTGTTCCCAACAACCCTGGAAACACGTCCTCTTAGCTCCCATCAAATAACAGATAAGAAAATCATGGTTTACAAGACACACAAACGGGGACACAGAGACCCAGCCCTCAACCTCCCATGAGCTGCACCAGCTATTAGTTCTCCCACTGGCTGCACAACCAACTAAGGAGAAAGCCTGTCACAACAATCCAAAATCTATCACATGCAGCAAAAGTGATTTTAAAAGGCTTTATATTGATACAAGCCTACTTTGGGAAGCAATAAAATTCTCAAATAAATAACCTAACATTTCACATAAAGAAGAAAAAGAACAAGCAAAACTCAAAGTTAGTACAATGAAAGAAATTATAAAAATCAGAGCAAAAATAAGTGAAGTAGGGACCAAAAAAATTGAAATAGATCAATTGCAAAGGAAGTAACATTTTTGAATTCATCCTACAAGGCTAGTCTCAATCTGATACAAAAAGAGAAAAAAGACAAAAATATCACACAAAAAAAGAAAATGACAGGCCGATGTTACTGATAAACATAGATACAAAATTCTCAACAAAATGTTAGCAAACCAAATCCAACAATGAATTAAAAGAATCATGTGGGATTTATTTGAGTGACACAAAGAGTTTTTCAAGATCCACAAGTCAATCAATGTGATAAACTCAAACAAATAAATTGAAGAATAAAAAGCATATGATCATATCAGTATATGCAAAAAGATTTCACAAAATTCAATGTCCATTTATAATAAAAACTCTTAGGAAAGTGGGCATAAAGGGACCATGTGTTAATATAGTAAAGGCCATATATGATAAACCATAAGCTAACATTATACTCAAGGTTGAAAAGATCACAAACAAAGCAAGAATGCCCACTCTTGCTTTTATTCAACATAATATTGGAATTCCTAGGCACAGAAATGAGACAAGGTAAAGAAATAAAAGGAATCCAAATTGGAAAGGAAGACCTAAAACTGTCACTTCTTGCAGATGACATGATACTATACACAGAAGATCCTAAAGATGTCACCAGAAAACTATCAGAATTCATCAAAGAATTCAAAAATTTTGCAGAATACAAAATTAATACACAGAAATCTGTTGCATTTCTATGCATTAACAAAGAAGTATCAGAAAGAGAAATTAAGGAATAATCCCATTTACCATTGCATCAAAATTAAATAAATAAATAAATTACCTAGGAATAAATCTACCTAAGGAGGTAAAGGACCTGTACCCAGAAAACTATAAGACACTAATGAAAGAAATTGAAGATGACACAAACATGAAAGGATATACTGTGTTCATGGATTACAAGAGTTAATATTTTTAAAATAGCCATACTATTTAAAGCAATCTAGAGAATGACTGCTCACTCCAGTATTCTTACCTAGAGAATTCCATGGACAGAGGAGACTGGTGGGCTATAATCTGTGGGGTCACAAAGATTGAGACACAACTGAGTGACTAACAAAAACAGATTCAATGCAATCCCTATCAAAATACAAAGGGCATTTTTTACAGAACTATAACAAACAAAAAATATCCAAAATAGCCAAAAAAATTAAGAAAAAAGAACAGAGCTGAAAGAATCATGCTCCCTGACTGTAGTCTATACTCTAAAGCTACAATAATCAGTAGTTTTGTAGTATATAGAAGTATACAGTAATACAGCATGATACTGGCACAGAAACAGATACATAGATCAGTAGAATAGACTAGACAGCCCATAAGTAAACCCAGGCACTTATGGTCAGTTAACCTATGACAAAGGAGGCAAGAATACATAATGGAGAAAAGACAGTTTCTTTAATAAGTGGCACTGGGAAAACTGGACAGCAACATGCAAAGCAATGAGATTAGAACATTCCCTCACACTGTATACAAAAAATTAATTCAAAATAAATTAAAAACCTCAATGTAAGACCAGAAACTGTAAAATTTATTTAGGAAAAAACATATACAGAACACTCTTAGATATAAATATTAACAATATTTTTTAATCTTTCTTTTAAAGCAAAGGAAATAAAAGTAAATAAAAGGTGGTGGCAGGGGGGAACCTAATTAGATTTTAAAACATTTGCAGGGAAAATGGAGCCATTGGCAAATCTACTGATTCAGAGAAAATATTTGCTAATGATATGATGAATAAGAAGTTACTATCCAAAATAAATAAACAATTCATGCAGCTCAGCATTTAAAAAACAAACAACCTAATTAAAAAGTGGACAGAAGACATTAATAGACACTTTTCTAAAGAAGACATACAGATAGTCAATACGCATGTGAAAAAATGTTCAACATTATTAATCAACAGAGAAATGCAAACTAAAGCCATGAGATATCACCTCACACCTATCAGAATAGCTACTCCCAAAAGGAACACAAATAACAAATGTTGGTGAGGATACAAAGAAAAGGAAACTCTCATAACTCTGTTGGTAGGAATGTAAATTGATGCAACAGTATGGAGGTTTCTCAAAAAGCTAAAAATAGAACTGCCATATAACCCATTGATTCCATATATGTGTGTATATATATGGAAAAAACAATAAAGAAAGATACATCCATCCTGATGCTCACAGCAGCATTATTTACAATTGCCAAAATATGGAAGCAACCTAAGTGTCCATCAACAGGTGAACAGATAAAGAAGATGTGATAGAAATATGCAATGGAATACTACTCAGTCATAAAAAATAAACTTTTGCCTTTTGCACAAACATGTACAGACTTGGAGGTTATTATACTAAGTAAATTAAGCCTGAAAGAGAAAAACAAACACTGTATGATATCACTTATAGGTGGAAACTAAAAAATACAACAAAATAATGAATATAGCAAAATGAAGTGAAATCATAGATCTAGAGAAGCAACTAGCAGTTATCAATGGGGAGAGAGAAGGGAGAAAGGCAAAATATGTTTAGGGATTAAGAAATACAAAAAAATTTTATACAAAATTTAATACCTAAAATTTTATACAAAAATATGTATAAAATAAATAAGATACAATGATGCATTGTATAACATAAGAAATATAACCAATATTTTATAATACATATAAATGAAGTATAACCTTTAAACATTGTTAGTCACTATATTGCACACCTATAACATATATTATTGTACATCAACTATGTGTTAATTAAAAAATAAAAGTAAAAAAGATTGAATATTGATATATTGTGTGAGTTGTTGTTTATAGTCAGAGCTGGTATAATGAAAGTCACAATTACTGATCCTGCACTCTAATAAGGAAAATGGTTCTTTAACACAAGAACTCAATCAACCTAATGCTTATTCTCTTGGACTGAAAACTCTTTTGTTACTCATCATAGGAAAGAAGTATGTTTTGTCTAATCATGTATTAATGATATTCTAAAAAACCAATGTTTTATGAAGTTCCAAATCAAATTCTTTCTAGTTTAGCCTTTTAAAAATAATCAAATTAGCATTATGATATATTTTAGAGACTTCCTATCCAGCAAGTCAACTGCCCATGATGTTATAGCAGTTGATCCTTAGACTACAAAATTTCCTAAATATCTCCACTCTCATCTAGCCAATATTCCTGCTCCAATAGGCCAAATTTCAAAAACAGGTGTATGTCTTTTCACTCAGATTTGGTTATCACCTTGCTTCTTCATACATATACTCCAAATCAATCACATCCATTTATCCAAACCAATCCTTGGCAAGAGACTAGATCTTCAGAGAAAAAGAGTCTAATAGCCATCCTAGTAACAGTGCTTGCCATGTTTTCCAATTAGCCGAAAGAGTATGGTAACTGTAGGTTTATTCAGCTGACATGCAAAAATTTCACTCAGCACTGGTCAAAGACAAATATCAGTTGATATGTCTTAGAAGTGGAATCTTTTAAAAAATGGTACAAATGAACTTATTTACCAAACAGAAATAAAGTCACAGATGTAGAAAAGAAACACAGTTACCAAAGGAGGGGGAGGTTAGGGATAAACTGGCAGATTGGGGTTGACATATATGCACTGCTATATATAGAATAGATAATTAATAAGAACCTAGGGTATAGCACAAGGAATTCTATAGAAAGTTAGCAGTGACTTATATGAGAAAAGAATATAAAAAAGAGCATATATATATATATATATATATATACACACACACACATATATATAATTGATTCATTCTGCTGTACAGCAGAAACTAACATTATATTGTAAATCAATCATACTTCAATAAAAATTAATTTATAAAAACATCACTGATTAGATAGAAGAGTACACTATTATCTTACTTTATTATTCTGAAAAACAAAATCATAATTCTAAAATATTTCTGAATATTTTAGCATCAAAAATGACATTTATAGCACCTAGAAAACTGATAGGCATTACATAGAAGCTAGTAAATATTTGAAAGCCTTGAATTATATCAATCACATTAATTTGCACAGAAATTTTAAAACTTTATTTTGTCCTCTAGAAAAATTAGTCTGAGAGCAAACCATTAGCATTTCCTAGAGCTCACTTGTTTTTTATATCAATAAACAATGTATTGCAGGCAAGAATTTTTGGAGGGCAGTGGCAAATCAGAAAGACAAATTAAGGAAACAAACGTATTCACCATTGCAACAGAAATAATAAAATACCTAGGAATAAATCTACCTAAAGAGACAGAAGACCTGTAAGGAGAAAACTGTAAGATACTGATGAAAGAAATCAAAGATGATACAAACAGATGGAGAGATATACCATGTTTTTGGAAAATAAGAACCAATCTTATGAAAATGACTGTACTACCCAAAGCAATCTACAAATTCAATGCAATACCTGTCAAACTGCCAATGACCTTTTTCACAGAACTAGAACAACAAATTTTACAATTTGTATGGAGACACAAAAGATGCCACATAGCCAAAGCAATCTTGAGAAAGAAAAATGGAGCTGGAAGAATTAATCTCCCTGACTTTAGACCATACTACAAAGCTACAGTCATCAAGACAGTATGGTACTGGCACAAAAGCAGAAATATAGATCAATGGAACAAAACAGAAAGCCTAGAGATATACCCATGCACCTATGGACATTTTATCTTTGACAAAGGAGGCAAGAATATACAACAGAGAAAAGGCAGTCTCTTCAATAAGTGGTGGTGAGAAAACTGGACAGCTACATGTAAAAGAACGAAATTAGAACACTTTTTAACACCATACAAAAACAAACTCAAAATGGATTAAAAACATAAATGTAAGGCCAGAAACTATAAAGCTCTTACAGGAAAACACAGGCAGAATACTCTTTGACATAAACCACAGCAAGATCCTCTTTGACTCACCTCCTAGAGTAATGGGGAGAAAAAAAAAACAAAAATAAACAAATGGAAGCTAATCAAACTTGAGGATTTTTGCACAGCAAAGGAAACTATAGACAAGATGAAAAGACCACCCTCAAAATGGGAGAAAATAATTGCCAATGAAGTAACTGACATGGGATTACTCTCCAAAATATACAAGCAGTTCATGTGGCTCAATAACAGAAAAACAAACAACCCAATCAAAAAAATGATCAGAAGACCTAAAGAGACTTTTCTCCAAAGAAAGTATAAAGATGGCCAATAAACACATGAAAAGATGCTCAACATCGCTCATTATAAAAGAAATGCAAATCAAAACTGTAAGGTATCACCTCACACCAGTCAAAATGGCCATCAAAAAATCTACAAACAATAAATGGTGGATAGAATGTGGAGAAAAGGGAACCCCCTTGCACTGATGCATATGTGCATGCTAAGTCCCTTCAGTCACGTCTGACTCTTTGAGAGCCTATGCACTGTAGCCCACCAGGCTCCTCTGTGCATGGGGTGTTCTCCAGACAAGAATACTGGGGTGAGTTGCCATACCCTCCTCCAGGGAATCTTCCTGGTCCACAGATCTAACTTGTATCTCTTGCATTGGCAAGGATGTTCTTTATCACTAGCACCACCCGGGAACCCCTTTTCACTGATGGTGGGAATGTAAATTGATACAGAAACTATGGAGAACAGTATGGAGATTCCTTAAGAAATTAGAAATAAAATTTCCATATGACCCAGCAATCCGACTACTGGGCATATACCCTGAGAAAATCATAATTCAAAAAGACACATGTACCCTAAAGTTCATTGCAGCCCTATTTATAATAGCCAGGACATGGAAGCTATCTAGAGGCCCATCGACAGATGAATGGATAAAGAAGTTGTGGTACATATATATAATGGAATATTACTCAGACACAAAAAGGAGTGATACTGGGCCATTTGTAGTAATATGGATGAACCTAGAGTATGTCATATGCAGTGAAGTAATCCAGAAAGAGAAAAACAAATATCATATTTTAATTCATATATTTAGAACCTAGAAGATGGTACCAATGAACCTATTTGCAGGGCTAACATAGAGACACAGAGAACAGACTTGTGGCCACAGTGGGGAAAGGAGTGAGTGGGATGAATTGATAGAGTAGCCTTGACATATATATATACCTGTTGTTGTTCAATCACTAAGTCGTGTCTGACTTTGTGACCCCATGAACTGCAGCACGCCAGGCTTCTCTGTCCTTCACTATCTCCCAGAGTTGGCTGTCCATGTCATGTCCATGCCCACTGAGGCAGTGATGCCATCCAAACATCTCATTCTCTGTTGTCTTCTTCTGCCCTCAATCTTTCCCAGCATCAGGGTCTTTTCCAGTGAGCTGGCTCTTCGCATCAGGAGTCCAAAATACTGGAGTTTCATTTTCATCTTCTCCAGCACCACAGTTCAAAAGCATCAATTCTTCAGCACTCAGCCTTCTTTATGGTTCAGCTCTCAACAACTGGAAAAACCATAGCTTTGACTATATGAACCTTTGTCAGTAAAGTAATGTCTCTGCTTTTTAATATGTTGTCTAGGTTTGTCATAGTTTTTCTTCCAAGAAGCAAGTGATTTTTAATCTTGTGTCTGCAGTCATCATTTGCAGTGAATTTGGATCCCAAGAAAATAAAATCTGTTACTGTTTCCAGTTTTTCCCCATCTATTTGCCATGAAGTGATGGGATCAGATGCCATGATCTTCGATTTTTTGAATTTTGAATTTTAAGCCAGCTTTTTCACTCTCCTCTTTCACCTTCATGAAGAGGTTCTTTAGCTCCTCTTCACTCTCTGCCGTAAGGGTGGTGTCATCTGCATATCTAAGATTATTGATATTTCTCCCAGGAATCTTGATTCCAGCTTGTGTGCATTTCACATCATGTAGTCTGCATATAAGTTAAATGAGCAAGGTGACAATATACAGCCTTGATGTACCCCTTTCCCAATTTGAAACCAGTCCATTGTTCCATGTCCAGTTCTAACAGATGTTCCTTGACCTGCATACAGATTTATCAGGAGGCAGGTAAGGTGTTCTGGTATTCCCATTTCTTTAAGAATTTTCCACAGCTTTTTTTGATCCACACAGTCTAAGGTTTTACCATAGTCAATGAAGCAGTAGATGGTTTTCTGGAATTCTCTTGCTTTTCTTGATCTAACAGATACTGCCAGCTTGCTCTCTGCTTCCTCTGCCTTTTCTAAATCCAGCTTGAACATCTGGAAGTTCTCAGTTTACGTACTGCTGAAGCCTAGTTTAGAGAATTTTTAGCATTACTTTGCTATCATGTGAGATAGAGTGTAATTGTGTGGTAGTTTGAATATTCTTAGGCATTTCTTTTCTTTGGGATTGGAATGAAAACTGACTTTTTCCAGTCCTGTAGCCACTGCCGAGTTTTCCAAATTTGCTGGTATATTGTGTGCAGTACTTTAACAGCATCACATTTCAGGATTTGAAATAGCTAAGTTATTTCAGCTATTCTGTCACCTCCACTAGCTTTCTTCATAGTGAAGCTTCCTAAAGGCCCTCTTGATGTCACACTCCAGGATATCTGGCTCTAGGTGAGTGATCATACTATCATGGTTATCTGGGTAATTAAGATATTTTTTGTACAGCTCTTCTATGTATTATTGCCACCTCTTCTTAGTATCTTCTGCTTCTGTTAGGTCCATACATTTTCTGTCCTTTATTGTGCCCATCTTTGCATGAAATATTCCCTTGGTATCTCTAGTTTTTTTGAAGAGATCTCTAGTCTTTCCCATTCTACTGTTTTCTTCTAGTTCTTTGCATTGGCACACTGTTAGCCAGATCTAATCCCTTGATCTATTCACTACTTCCATTGCATAGTCATAGGGGACTTGGTTTAAGTCATAGCTGGCTGACCTAGTGGTTTTCCTTGCTTTCTTTAGCTTAATCCTAAATTTTGCTATGAGAAGCTGATGATTTGAGCCACAGTCAGCTTCAGATTCTTTTTTTTTTTTTTTTTTTTTTTTTTTTTGCTGACTGTATACAGCTTCTCCATCTTCATCTACAAAGAATGTAATCAATTTGACTTTGGTATTGACCATTTGGTGATGTCCATGTGTAAAGTGGTCTCTTGTGTTATTGAAAAAGGGTATTTGCTATGACCAGTGCATTCTCTTGGCAGGATTCAGTTTGTCTTTGCCCTACGTCATTTTGTTTTCCAAGGCCAAACTTTCCTGTTCCCCCAGATATCTCCTGATCTACTACTTTTGCATTCCAATCCCCAATGATGAATAGATTTATTTTTGTCATAGTTCTAGATCTTCTATGTCTTCATAGAATTGGTCAACTTCAGTTTCTTCGGCATCAGTGGGAGGAGCATAGACTTGAATTATTGTGATGTTGAATGGCTTGTCTTGGAAATGAACCAAGATCATTCTGTCTTTTTTGAAAAGTGAAAGTGAAAGTCGCTTAGTCGTGTCCAACTCTTTGCGATCCCATGGACTATACAGTCATGGAATTCTCCAGGCCAGAATACTGGAGTGGATAGCCTATCCCTTCTACAGTGGATCTTCCCTACCCAGGAATTGAACCAGGGTCTTCTGTACTGCAAGCAGAGTCTTTACCAACTGAGCTATCAGGGAAGCCCATAAAGTGAAAGTCACTCAGTCATGTCTGACTCTTTGTGACTATATAGTTCATGGGATTTCCCAGGCCAGAACACTGGAGTGGGTAGCCTTTACCTTCTCCAGGGGATCTTCCCAACCCAAAGATCAAACCCAGGTCTTGTGCATTGTTGGTGGATTCTTTACCAGCTGACCCACGTGGTTGCACCCAAATTCTGCCTTTCAGACTCTTTTGTTGATCATGAGGGCTACTCCGTTTCTTCTATGGGATTCTTGCCCACAGTAATGTATATAATAGACATCTGAATTAAATTTGCCAATTCCCACCCATTTTAGTTTACTGACTCCTAAGATGTTAATGTCTGTTCTTACCATGTCCTGCTTGACCACTTTCAATTTGCCTTGATTTGTGGACCTAACATTCCAGGTTCCTAGGCAATACTGTTCTTTGTAGGGTCAGATTTTACTTTCATCACCAGACACATCCACAACTGAGCACCGTTTCAGCTTTGGTCCAACTACTTCATTCTTCCTGGGGCTATTAATAGTTCTCCACTCTTTCCCAGTTGCATATTGGACACCTTCCATCCTGGGGGACTCATTTTTTAATATCATATCTTTTTGTCCTTTTATACAAATCATGAGGTTCTCACAGCAAGTATACAGGGGTGGTTTGCCATTCCCTTCTCCAGTGGATCATGTTTTGTCAGAGCTCTCTGCTAAGACCCATCCATCTTGGGTGACCCTACATGGCATGGCTCATAGCTTTATAGAGTTATGCAGGCCCCTTTGCCATGACAAGGCAGTCATCCATGAAGGGGATACTACTTTGAGCAGTTCTTATTTAGTCCCCTGGCATGCTTTACTATTGAATTATTTTTCTCTGTGACTTTTAGTAGTTTTTTACATTTTTGAGATATGAGCCCTTTGTTGATTATATATTTTCAGAATCGTGTAATTGTGCACTAACTGATCACACACCCAATGAACCTCTCCCTAACAGTCTTTGAAAATGCTTCCCTAAAGGTCATCAGGGAGTTCAGGTCTTTTGAGAAAGAGCTGCCCATACTCCTTGCTTGGCACCTTACAATAAATGCAGTACTTTCCTTCAGCACACCTAGTATCAGTAGATTGGCTTTGCCACATATAAGGTGGACAGAGACATGTTTGGTTCAGTAAAACCATTATTAATTGAAAAGTCTATCCTTTTTTCACTTCTCTGAAGTTCTGTCCTTGTCATGAATTAAATGATCAAATATGTTTGGGTTTCTTTGTGAGCTTTTTACTTTATTCCAATAATCTATTTGTCTGTACTTAAATAATTACACATACTTATTTACTATAGTCTACTAATAAATTCACATTATCACTTTGAACAAGTACTCTTTGGCCTTTTTAATTTTAGTGTTTCTGTATAAGTTCTTAAAATCATCTTTTCCAGATCCACAAAAAGATCCACAAAAAACCTATTGGAAATTTGTTTGCTTCATTATCTGTGGATCTGTTTGGTGAGGATTGGTATTTTTACAATTATCACATCTTCAAACATTTGTGAATATACTATACCCCTCTTCATGGCTGCTCCAGCAAAGCACAGCTGCTGCTCCTGACTTTAGATGTGGGTATCTCCTCTCGGCCACTTGCCACCTCAGTACCGGGCCACCGCTCCTTGCCTCTATAGCGCCATGCAGCCACTGCTGAAGCCGTAAAGACATACCCCACAACCAAGGTAAGAGAAACCTCATTAAGACGGTAGGCACTGAGAGAGGGCATTGAAGGGCAGACAGACTGAAACCACAATCACAGAAAACTAGCCAATCTGATAACATGGACCACAGCCTTGTCTAACTCAATGAAACTAAGCCATGCATGTAGGGCCACCAAAGACAGACTGGTCATGGTGGAGAGTTCTGACAAAATGTGGTCCACTGGAGAAGGGAATGGGCAAACCACTTCAGTATTCTTGCCTTGAGAACCCCATGAACAGTATGAAAAGGCAAAAAGATAGGACTCTGAAAGATGAAACCCCGAGGTTGGTAGGTGCCCAATATGCTACTGGAGATCAGTGGAGAAATGACTCCAGAAATAATGAAGAGATGAAGCCAAAGCAAAAACAACACCCAGTTGTGGATGTGACTGGTGATAGAAGCATGGTCCAATGTTGTAAATAGCAATATTGCATAGGAACCTGGAATGTTAGGTCCATGAATCAAGGCAAATTGGAAATGGTCAAACAAGAAATGGCAAGGGTGAATGTCGACATTCTAGGAATCAGTGAACTAAGATCAACTGGAATGGGTGAATTTAACTCAGATGACCATTATATCTACTACTGTGGGCAAAAATCCCTTAGAAGAAATTGAGTAGCCATCATAGTCAACAAAAGAGTCCAAAATGCAGTATTCAATGCAATCTAAAAAATGACAGAATGATCTCTGCTCGTTTCCAATGCAAACCATCCAATACCACGGTAATCCAAGTCTATGCCCCAACTGCTAATGTTGAATGGTTCTATGAAGACCTACAAGAACTTTTAGAACTACCACCCCCCAAAAAATGTCCTCTTCATTATAGGGGACTGGAATGCAAAAGTAGGAAGTCAAGAAACACCTGGACTAACAGGAAAATTTGGCCTTGAACTACAGAATGAAGCAGGGCAAAGGCTAATACAGTTCTGCCAAGAGAATGCACTGGTCATAGCAAACGCCCTCCTCCAACAACACAAGAGAAGACAACACACGGACATCACCAGATAGTCAACATCAAAATCATATTGATTATATTATTTGCAGCCAAAGATGGAGAAGTTCTATACAGTCAACAAAAACAAGACCAGGAGCTGACTGTGGCTCAGATCATGAACTCCTTATTTCCAAATTCAGACTTAAATTGAAGAATGTAGGGAAAACCACTAGACCATTCAGGTATGATCTAAATCAAATCCCTATGATTATACAGTGGAAGTGAGAAATAGATTCCAGGAACTAGATCTGATACACAGAGTGCCTGAAGGACTATGCATGGAGGTTGATGACATTGTACAGGAGACAGGGATCAAGACCATCCCCAAGAAAAAGAAATGCAAAAAAGCAAAATGGCTGTCTGAGGAGGCCCTACAAATAGCTGTGAAAAGAAGAAAAATGAAAGGCAAAGGAGAAAAGGAAAGATATACTCATTTGAATGCAGAGTTCCAAAGAAGAGCAAGAAGATATAACAAAGCTTTCCTCAGTGATCAGTACAAAGATAGAGGAAAATAATAGAATGGGAAAGACTAGAGACATTTTCAAGAAAATTAGAGATACCAAAGGGACATTTCATGCAAAGATGGGCTCAATAAGGTACAGAAATTGTATGGATCTTACAGAAGCAGAAGATATTAAGAAGAGATGGCAAGAATACAAAGAACAACTGTACAAAAAAGATCTTCACAACCTAGATAATCACAATGGTGTGATCACTCACCTGGAGTCAGACATCCTGGAATGTGAAGTCAAGTGGGCCTTAGGAAGCATCGCTACAAACAAAGCTAGTGGAGGTGATGGAATTCCAGTTGAGCTGTTTCAAATCCTGAGCTTGAACATCTGGAAGTTCACGGTTCACGTATTGCTGAAGCCTGGCTTGAAGAATTTTGAGCATTACTTTACTAGCGTGTGAGATGAGTGCAACTGTGAGGAAGTTTGAGCATTCTTTGGGATTGCCTTTCTTAGGGATTGGAATGAAAACTGACCTTTTCCAGTCCTGTGGCCACTGCTGAGTTTTCCAAATTTGCTGGCATATTGAGTGCAGTACTTTCACAGCATCATCTTTCAGGATATGAAATAGCTCAATTGGAATCCCATCACCTCCATTAGCTTTGTTCATAGCGATGCTTCCTAAGGCCCACTTGACTTCACATTCCAGGATGTCTGGCTCTAGGTGAGTGATCACACCATTGTGATTATCTGGGTCATGAAGATCTTTTTTGTACAGTTCTTCTGTGTATTCTTGTCACCTCTTCTTAATATCTTCTGCTTCTGTTAGGTCCATACCATTTCTGTCCTTTAGCAAACCCATCTTTGCCTGAAATGTACCCTTAATATCTCTAATTTTCTTGAAGAGATCTCTAGTTTTTCCCATTCTGTTGTTTTCCTGCAAAGTAATGCTCAAAATTCTCCAAGCTAGGTTTCAGGAATTCATGAACCGTGAACTTACAGATGTTCAAGTTGGTTTTAGAAAAGGTAGAGGAGCCAGAGATCAAATTGCCAACATCCTCTGGATCATTGAGAAAGCAAGAAAATTCCAGGGGAAAAAAAAAATCTATTTCTGCTTTATTGACTATGCCAAAGCCTTTGACTGTGTAGATCACAGTAAAATGTGGAAAATTCTTCAAGAGATGGGAATATGAGACCACCTTACCTGCCTCTTGAGAAACCTGCATGCAGGTTAGGAGGCAACAGTTAAAACTGGACATTGAACATCAGATTGCTTCCAAATCTGGAAAGGAGTACATCAAGGTTGTATATTGTCACCCTGCTGATTTAACTTATATGCAGAGTACATCCTGAGAAATGCTGGGCTGGAGGAAGCACAGCTGGAATCAAGATTGCTGGGAGAAATATCAATAACCTCAGATATGCAGATGACACCACCCTTATGACAGAAAGTGAAGGACTAAAGAGCCTCTTGATGAAAGCGAAAGAGGAGAGTGAAAAAGTTGGCTGAAAGCCCGATATTCAGAAAACTAAGATCATGGCATTTTTTCCCATCACCTCATGGCAAATAGATGGGGAAACAGTGGAAACAATGGCGGACTTTATTTTGTGGGCCTCCAAAATCACTGCAGATGGTGACTGCAGCCATGAAATTAAAAGAAGCTACTGCTTCTTTTAGAAAGCAGAGACATTACTTTCTCAACAAAGGTCCATCTAGTCAAGGCTATGGTTTTTCCAGTAGTCCTGTATGAATGTGAAAGTTGGACTATTGAGAAGGCTGAGCACTGGCTTTTGAACTGTGGTGTTGGAGAAGACTCTTGAGAGTCCCTTGGGCTGCAAGGAGATCCAACCAGTCCATCCTAAAGATCAGTTCTAAGTGTTCATTGGAAGGATTTATGTTGAAGCTGAAGCACCAATCAATATTTTGTCCACCTGATGCGAAGAACTGACTCATTTGAAAAGACTCTGATGCTGGGAAAGATTGAGGGCAGGAGGAGAATGGACCCTAATCCTAACCTTAACTCTAACCCTAACCTTAACCCTCTTTCTTTTGGCGACAACAAATGAATGGGACAACAGAGGATGAGATGGTTGCATGGCATCACCGACTCAATGGACATGTCTTTGGGTAAACTCTGGGAGTTGGTGATGGACAGAGAAGCCTGCCATGCTGCAGTCCATAGTATTCCAAAGAGTCGGACATGACTGAGCGGCTGAACTGAACTGAGCCATATCCCTCCTTTATTCTAGATCCTGTTTAATTTCTCTCAGTTAAGTTTTATGGTTCTCTGTATAGATATCTTATACATCTCATTTATTTTCAGGTGTTTATTATAACACTTAAGAGTATCCTCTTTTGCTCTCTTTTAATGTTTGTAGATTCTTTAATGATATTTTCTTTCACATTCCTGATATCGGTTATTTATATTTTCTCTCTTCTCCCCTCTCTCTGTCTTAGAACAATCATACCTCTTCTGGATTTATGGTATATTCATTTTTGCTTAATTAATTTATATTTTCATATTCAATATTTTCTTCTCCTACAGTCTTTGACTTAATTTCTCATGCTTTTTTTTTTTCTTTAGTCCAGCCTACCTTTTTTTGAACATATTATTTTAAAGGTACATTTCCCTGCAAGCAAGGTTTTAGCTATATTCCAAAAGTTTTATTAGGTATTATTTTTTATTGTCAGTTAGTTTAAAATGTCATCTGGTTTCTATTATGATTCATTCTTTGTCCAGTGAAATATTTGGTAATGTATTTCTTATTTTAAAAACATGGAAATTTGTTACTCTCTTTTTGTGACTAACTTCTAGAACAATGGCAAAGTGGCAATTAGTAATAAATTTGGTTTTAATTTTTGGCTTTATGTCCTGACATTTAGCCAATGTTGTTAAATACTCTGTATTTTACTCTTCATCTGATAGATCTAACAGCAGACTTTTATTGGTCTTTTTCTATTGTCCCCTGTTTCTGCTTACTTTCTTTGGTGTGGTTTTATCTTTTCACTTAACAAATTAAGTTTTATTGTGAACATAATTTTATTTACAAAATTGTTCTTGAAAATAACGTTTTGAGAACTAAGATGATGTAATTTTCCTCTAAGGAAGATTTGTGTTTTCCCTTATCAGGCACCTGGGGCCACTAGCAAATTGAGGTGACCCTCAATCCAGTTCCCGTAAATTGAGATAAATCTAAACTGAGCCATCTGAGAGAACCATGGTTACTTTTTGTTCACCCTTTCTGGGGCCATTCAAAGCAAGGACTTTTGCAATTCCTCCCCCCAGGGATCCTAAACACCAGCTGCAATCCACTGAGCATAGTGAGGCTGTCACAGGTACTGCTCAGCCTATTGGTCTTTCACCACGGGCAGAACTCAGAGGAAAAGAGACCACAAATACTCATCTTACACTTTGGGGTTCTGTCCTTCTCTGTTCTATCCCATTCATTCTGGGCAACACTGTTTGGCTTCCAATGCCTTTAAATATGTTTTTTTTTTTAATTGAAATACATTTATCATAACATTGGATAAGTTTAAGGTGTACACATGTTGATTTGATACATTTGCTTATTGAAATGAGTGCCATTGTAGTGTTATCAATCAGTTCAGTTCAGTCACTCAGTTGTGTCCTACTTTTTGGGAACCCATGGATTGCAGCATGCCAGGCTTCATCAGGGTCTTTTCCAAGGAGTCATTTCTTCTCATCAGGTAGCCAAATTATTGGAGTCTCAGCTTCAACATCAGTCCTTCCAATGAATATTCAAATTCAGGGCTGTTTTCCTTTAGGATGCACTGGTTTGATCTCCTTGTAGTCCAAGGGACTCTCAAGAGTCTTCTCCCACACCACAGTTCAAAAGCATCAGTTTTTCAGTGCTCAACTTTCTTTATAGTCCAACTCTCACATCCATACATGACTATTGGAAAAACCATAGCTTTGATGAGATGGACCTTTGTTGGCAAAGTAATGTCTCTGTTTTTTAATATGCTGTCTAGGTTGGTCATAGCTTTTCTTTTCTCTCAGTCACAAAATATTATTTCTTTGGGGATTTGGCATGTTTAGCATTTACTCTCTTAGCAAGTTTGATGTTTATAATACAATGCTTTTGTCTATAATCTCTATACAGTGCATTAGATCTCTGGCACTTATTTATCTGCTAGTTACAAGTTTGTACCCTTTAAATACTTCTCTCCAGTTCTGCTATATCCTGGTCCTTCGGAACCACAATTCTATTTTCTGTTTTTACAAGTTTGACATTTTTAGATTCCATGAATAAGCAGTATTATACTGTATTCATCTTTCTGTGTCTGACATTTCACTTGGCATAATGTCCTCAGGGTCTATTTCTGCTGTCACAAATGACAGGATTTCTTTGTTTATCAGTTTATCATGGTGGTTTATTGCTAAGTCTTGTCCACCTCTTGTGACCTCATGGACTATAGTCTACCAGGCTCCTCTGTCCATGATTTCACCAGGCAATAATACTGGAGTGGGTTGCCATTTCCTTCTCCAGGGGGTCTTCCCAACCTAGAGATCAAACCCAGGTCTCCTGCATTGCAGGCAGAGTATATCTTGGATGAATACTATTCGTGTGTGTGTGTGTGTGTGTGTGTGTGTGTGTGCACGCGCGTGCGTGCATGTATCTTCTTTATCCATTTATCCACTGACAGACATTTAGGTCGTTTCCATATCTTTGCTAGTATGAATAATGATGCAATAAACATGGGAGGGTGTATTATCTCTTCAATATCATGTTTCCATTACCTTTAGAAATATACCCAAAAGTAGAATTGCTGAATCATATGATAGTTTTATTTTCATTTCTTGAGGAACCTCTATACTGTTTTTTGTAATGGATCTACCAGTTTACATTTCCACCAACAGTGCACAAGCTTTTCCTTTTCTCTATGTCCTTTCCAACATTTATTTCTTGTCTTCTTGATAATAGTCATTCTAACAATTGTGTGGTTATGTCTCATTGTGGGTTTTTCTAATTGAAGTACAGTTGATTTACATCATTGTATTAGTTTCAGGTGTACTGCAAAGTGGTTTAGTTATATATCTATGTAATTCTTTTTTCAGATTCTTTCCCCTTATAGGTTATTATAAAACAATGAGTATAGTTCTTTGTGCTACATAGTAAGTCCTTGTTGCTTATCTATTTTGTATATAATAGTATGTATATGTTAATCCCAAATTCCTAATTGTGCTGTGGTTTTGATTTACATTTCTCTAATGATTAGTGAGCACTTTTTCATGTGCTTGTTGGCCATCTGTTTGTCTTCTTTGGAAATATGTCTATTTAGCCCCTCTGTCATATTTTTAATTGGATTGTTTGAGGTTTTCATTGTTATTGAATTGTATAACTTCTTTATATATTTTGGACATAAACCCCTTCTTCAATATGCATTTTGGAGATATTTTCTCCCATTCTATAGGTTCCCTTTTCATTGAGTCTTTCTTTTGCTATGCATTGGCTTTTGGGTTTGATCTAATCTTGTTTGTTAAATTTGCTTTTTTTGTTTTTTGTCATATCCAAAAAATCAATGCCAAAATATCAAAAAGTTTCTTCTATGATTTTTTTCTAAGCATTTTACAATATCAGGTCTTATGTTTAAGTCTAAATAGATTCTAAATAATTATTTTTCCCAGGCTTGCTTCCTTTGGCAGATGAATGGTCTGAATTGTGTAAGTTGCTACTACCAAAGGTAAAATTCAAGTTAAGGCTTTAATTTTGGTTTAATTTTAGAGCTGTAAGAATCATTACCTTATAAAATAAAATAATGTTGACAAGGGAACTCATATAGAACTCATATTAAAATCCAATATAATTGTTAATATAGCACTAAATGATTTGATTATGTCTGGTTATTATTAATGTGTTAAGTATAATTATGGCCAGGACATCTATATTGCTAAAGTTTTAGACCTCTTTTTCTTACAAAGCACTCAAGCTACCAAATCAGTAAAGAATATTCTGCTTTACAGATTTTCTAATATAATTACAGTTAAGGACTAAAGCATTAAGTGTAATTAGCATCAAGTGTAATTTTACACAACAGAAAATGGTTTGCATAATTATACATTTAGGATGTCTGCTACTATAAAATTAAGTTTAAATTTTCCAGCAAATTCTGTATTGTAGTTAATACATATTCATAAGCATATAGTATATTGCCCTTAAACCCAAATGAGATTATAAAGTTTACATAGATCTACTTTTATTTCCTTCAAGATATCAAACTCTTAAATTTTACTTGTTATAAGTCACATTTTGCTTTCCATAATATGTCATGCATGCATGCAAGATCAGTCACTTCAGTCATGTCTGACTCTGCTACCTCATGGACTGTAGCCCACCAGGCTCCACTGTCCATGGGATTTCCCCAGCAAGAATACTGGAGTGGGTTGCCATGCCCTCCTCCAGGGGATCTTTCTGACCCAGGGATCAAACCCAGGTCTCCAGCATTGCAGGCAGATTCTTTACCACTGAGCCACCAGGGAAGCCCCATTATATGTCATAGATTCCATTAAATTTTAAAAAGATAAGGATACAGAAAATAACAGTTTACCTCTCAAATCATTTTATGTTTACATTGTTGAACAAAGTCATTTTTATTTATCCCTACATCCTTCCACCAAGCAACAAAAACCTCACCAAACACAGCAAAAGGAATGAAAGATAAAGAAAATACATTGGTAAATTAACTCTTTCAGTTCCTCTCCTACTTTCATTCCATTCTTACAGTAAGCAATTTCGTTTGAGGATAAGTGATAATCAGAAAGAAACCAATACAAAATATGCTTAAAATCTGGGGGGGGAGCGGAATGAGAGGAGGCAAATGAGAAACACAAATCAAATGGAAATTTACACATTAAAACATGCAAAAAGTCAGGCTGAGGATTTTTATTCTTGCATAGAAATTACAGCTCTGACCTCTTTCTGATTTAAAACAGAGGGCAAATTAGCAAGTTCAGTGTTTCAAATAAGAGGTGAAAAGGAAACTTTGGAGCTCAGACTAGAAAAGGAAAGGGAAAAATAGCTCAACAGAGACAATAGCTATCAGTTCAGTTCAGTTCAGTTGCTCAGTCCTGTCCAATTCTTTGCAACTCAATGTACTGCAGCAGGCCAGGCTTCCCTATCCATCAACAACTCCCCAAGCTTGCTCAAACTCATGTCCATCAAGTCAGTGATGCCATTCACCATCTGATCCTCTGTCATCCCCTTCTCCTCCTGTCTTCAATCTTGCCCAGCATCAGTCTTTTCCAGTGAGTCAGTTCTTCACATCAGGTGGCCAAAGTATTGGTGCTTCAACTTCAGCATCAGTCCTTCCAATGGCCAAACACACACATGATTGAAAGCACAATCAGGAACTTGGTAAATACGATTTTGCATTTCACAGAGAACAAAATGTAAAAGAAAATCATTTAAAATTGAGTATAGACATGATAATAGACATGAAGCCAATGTAACAAAATTAAACAAAGGTATTTTGGGTATGTTTTCCTTCAGAAAATAACCAAACAAATTTTTTAAAAAAAATCCAATTGAAAATAGAAGGAAACAGTCTGAAATGATGGCTTTAGTTTGCAGTTCAAAGAAGTATATCATGTTTCAGGAAAAGTCAATGCAATAATATCAGCACTGAGACATAACCTCTGGAATTTACTGAACCACAGTTCAGTTCAGTTCAGTTCAGTCGCTCAGTTGTGTCCGACTCTGTGACCCCATGAATCGCAGCACTCCAGGCTTCCCTGTCCATCATCAACTCCTGGAGTTTACTCAAACTCATGCCCATCGAGTCGGTGATGCCATCCAGCCATCTCATCCTCTGTCGTCCCCTTCTCCTTCTACCCCCAATCCCTCCCAGCATCAAGGTTTTTTCCAATGAGTGAGCTCTTTGCATGAGGTGGCCAAAGTATTGGAGTTTCAGCTTCAGCATCAGTCCTTCCAATGAACACCCAGGACTGATCTCCTTTAGGATGGACTGGTTGGATCTCCTTGCAGTCCAAAGGATTCTCGAGAGTCTTCTCCAACACCACAGTTCAAAAGCATCAATTCTTTGGCACTCAACTTTCTTCCACAAGGACACAGGAAAAAATCACACAGATGTACAAGTAGGAAAAGATGAATTTGCATCCTAGGTTGACCTCAAAATATGTACTAAAGCTCTCTTGCTAGATGAGAGTGTAATGATACAGTTTAATTTTTAAAAGAAGAAAGGGTGACCCTGGAATTTAATACCTAGCCAAGTATTAATTGTTAGTTAATATGTTTAATCTACAGACTTTATTTGGACATCTTTAGATCCAACATATTTCTTTTTTATTGCAAAAGAAAATCCCAGATCGTGTATTGTACAGTTGCCCCTTGAAAATAAATTTAAATTTCATAAGTCTAGTTAGCTGTGGATTTTTTTAAATAGCAAATTCTACAGTACTGCATAGTTCTCAATTGGTTAAATTCAGTTTTAGAATCATGTATACAAAGGAACCATGGGAATATAGAGGAACAGTGGGTACTGAGGACCAACTACAAATTATTCTGAAATTTTCAACTGCTTGAAAGGTTGGCACCCCTAATCCCATGTTATTCAAGAGTCAACTGTATTTCATTGTTATGAACTTTCAGTTTTCTTTAATCTGAAAATCTGAATCAGTGCCACCTTTTTTTTTTTTACATTTCTCTACATTGCCTTTTTCAAAGAAAAGTTCTCTAAATTGGCTCAAAAACCTACACCCAAGGAGAAGTGGAAGAAAAAGTCAGACCACTCCAGGTTGGTAGGTAACAGGTTTAATATGCAAGAGAACTTACATATGGACAGCTGAAAGACAAGTAGATCTCTGTCCCCACACACCAGAATCTTAAGTTTATATGGAGGCCTTAACTGAGTTCATTCATATATACTATTCAGATGGTCTCAGCAACACCTTACACTTTCAAGATCATGTTCTTGAAACAACTCCTAGTATGGGAATGATGGATGGAATGTACATTCCAAGGGCAGAGGAGGAAATAAAGAGACTTTGATTGCTGGGCCTAGCTCAGGAGTCAACCAGAAGGCCCATTTGCTCAGTGACCTCCTTCAACAATTGAATATGAATGATGTTTCCTCATACTTATACACAGGTTATTTATATATGACAGGAATAGCAGATGCACCATCTTAACTAAGTGTTCAAAGTAAAATCAGTAGCAATGGGATAAACTGATATCATGTTTCTCTTCATGTAACGAATGGAGAATAATAAACTCAAAATTTGAAGTCTATATCTGATATAAAGTATAAATACATTCTTTGTTATGCTTTTTTTAATAAAGAAGTTTCATAGTAAAAGTAAACTTCTTGTCATACTATTATCTCAACCCCCAAGTTCATTTTTTCCTCATAGGAAAGTGCTGTTAATGGTTTGTGGACATTTCTAACATCTCTTTCTGTGAGTTTACATATCTATAAAAAGTATACAGGCAGTCCACAACTTTCAGTGGTCCAACTTATAATTTTTCAACTTTACAGTGGTGTGAAATGATATGCCTTCAGCAGAAACTGTACTTCAAATTTTGAATTTTAATTTTTTCTTTACCTAGCAATACAAGTTACAATAATCTCTCATTATGCTGGGCAGTAACAGCTAGCCAGCCAGCCACAGCTCCCAGTCTGCCACATGATCACAAATGTAAACAAACCATACAGTTACAACCATTCTGTATCCATATAGTATTCATTACAACATGGGAAATACTCAGCATTTTATAATAATATAGAATTTATGTTGGATTTTTCCCCATTGTAAGTTAATATATGTGTTCTTGGCACATTTAAGGTAGGCTGGGCTAAGCTGTAATGTTCAGTAGATTAGATATATTAAATGTATTTTTGACTTATGATGGATTTATCAGGATGGTGGTGCTAGTGGTAAAGAACCTGCCTGCCAATGCAGAAGACCTAAGGGATACAGGTTCGGTACCTGGGTTGGGAAGATCCCCTGGAGGAGGGCATGGAAACCTACTCCAGTATTCTTGCCTGGAGATCCTATGGACAGAGAGGCCTGGCAGGCTACAGTTCATAGGGTTGCAAAGGCGACTGTAGAAACTCAGCATGCACTCAACCCCATGATAGGGCTTCCTGGATTTTGTAGTGGTAAAGAATTCTCCTGCCAATGCAGGAGACCTAAGAGACATGAGTTTAATCCATGGGTCAGGAAGATAGACTGGAATAGAAAATGACAACCCACTCCAGTATTCTTGTCTGGAAGATTCCATGGATAGTGGAGCAAGGTGGGCTACTGTCCATGGGATCACAAAGAGTTGAACACAACTGAGTGACTGAGGATGCAACCCCATCTTAAGTCAAGGAAGATCTGTATTCAGGGTGATTTTGAGGGGTGGTGGTTGAAGTTGCCTAAGTAGAATAATACTACATATTTTGTCTTATAGTTCATTTTATTCACTTAATACACTTTAGAATGTTTTTCATGACAGCTCACAGCTCATTCTTTTTTAATTAATTAATTTATTTGAATTGGAGACTAATTGCTTCACAATATTGTAGTGATTTTTGCTATACATTGACATGAATAAGCCATGTGTGTACATGTGTCCCCCATCATAAACTCCCCTCCCACCTCCCTCCCCACTCCATCCCTCAGGGCTGTCCCACTGCAGCTCATTCTTTATCTGATGATTAATATTCCGTTATATATATGAGACATTAATCATCTAACAATTCTTAAGTTGATAAACACTTGGATTGTTTCCAAACTTTTACTATTCCAAACAATTCTGTAAAGGCAGTCTTATACATGTATCTCATGTACACCTACAAATATTTCCATGAATAGCTATCTAGGAATTAAAAACTTGAAAGATGACATTCTTATTTTTTGTAAATCCTACCAATTTCCCTTTAAGTCAACTGATCATTTCATGGGTCAGTTTTCATGTTTCTACTAACTGTATAAGGAAAACCTGTTTCCTCTACATATTTGTCAACAGTTATTATTAGCAAGACAATTTTTTAATATTTTTTAATCTGTTGGAAAAAATCTTATTAATAATTGCTGGAGAGGTTGTGTGCTTCTTCACATATTTATTGATCATTTTTGTAGTGCTTCTATGAATTGCCTATTTGTATACTTTACATACTTTCATTGTACACATTTTTTCTTATTTATTTGAAAACTTCTCTTTATATTTCTTTTCACATTCATCATATATGATTCTTATGTTATCAATATATGTTTTCTCAATTACTTTTATTCAATTGTGCTTTGTAACAGATCACTGGAAGAAACAAAAAATCAAAAATCCCACTGTCATTTTACCCAAGGAAAACCTAAGACTACAAAGAGAAGCATATTTACTTATTCTAAATCACACAACTAAGTTTTAGTATTATGTGAGGATGCCAGAATGTGTAGGATAGTGGGGGGAAAAAAATTCAGAATTTATGTTTTTGTCAAAAGACCTGGCTTGGAGCACAATATGACATAATAACAAACTGCTCTTGAGTCTACAATTTGGCAAGGACTGTAAAATCCCTGAAAAGAAAACCAAATTTGGAATCCAAAGAAATAGTTTCAATGTTTAGCTCTAAAATATATGAGCTAACTGTACTCATTACTATTCAGATTCCTCATTTGTAAAATAAGAATACAAGCAGATGTCCTACATATTTCAAATCAGTGAAGAGTTTTATGCATTTAAAACATTACACAAATAAAGGCAAACCCAGAGTGACTTTTGGTAATACAAGGTAACCTCTTATTTTTCAAATAAACCACTGTCTCTTAGTTACAAGTAAATGAAATAAAGAAAACAGTGTTTTATACTACATTCAAATAGTAGATATTTCTGTTGCACAGAGATTCTCATCCTCTGTCATTAATCTTCACAAATCCAACATTAGTTTTTCAGTAGGCCAAACACCCTTCAAGTATTCTAAATTTCTATCTTTTTTTCTTTTATATTTAATTTCAATTTAAACTTGATGTGTAATTCAAAATTAAAATACCCAAATTTATTCTTACTGTCTAAGATAGAAAAAAATGTTAGTAACAAAGTTTCGTGGCATTGATAACTCAATTTTGAATCTTCTTATGAAAAGAATTTTCTCAAACTGTAGAAGTTAATTGCTATTTTATGTGAACTATAAGCACAGCTATATGGTTCTCTTGTTTCTTGTGGTAGGATTGAATTGTTATAAACTTCCCTGTTAGAACTGGTTTTGTTTCATCCTATAGGTTCTGGGTTATTGTGTCTTAATTATTATTTGTCTCTAGGAATTTTTTAATTTCCCTTCTTATTTCCTGAGTAACCTGTTCATTAGTTAGAAATGTATTGTTTAATATCCATGTGTGTGTCTGTTTTTATATAGGTTTTTCCTGTAATTGATATCTAGTCTCAAATTGTTGTGCTCAGAAAATATGCTTGATATGATTCAATTTTCCTAAACTCACTTAGGTTTTATAAGTGATCCAAGATGTGGTATATCCTGCAGAATGTTCCATGTGCACTAGAGAATAAAGTGTAACCTTCTGCATTTGGATGGAAAATCCTAAAGATATCAATTAGGTCCATTTGCTCTAATGTTTCTTTTCAAGTTTGTGTTTCTTTATTAATTCTTTGTTTTAATGATCTGTCCATTGGTGTAAGTAGGGTGTTAAAGTCCCCTACTATTGTTGCATCACTGTCAATTTCCCCTTTTAGGTCTGTTAGTGTTTTCCTTATGTATTGAGGTGCTCCTATGTTGATTGTATAAATATTTACTATTATTATATCTTCTTGGATTGATCTGCTGATCATTCTGTAGTGTCCTCCTTGATCTCTTGTAATATTCTTTATTTTAAGGTCTATGTTGCCTGAAATGAGAGTTGCCACTCCAGCTTTCTTTTTATTTCCATTTTCATGGAATATCTTTTTCCATCCTCTTATTTCCAGTTTGTATGTGTCTCTAGGTCTGAAGTGGGTCTCCTGTAGAGAGCATGTACATGGGTCTTTTTGTATCTATTCAGCCAGTTGTTTCTTTAGGTTGGAGCATTTAATCCATTGACATTTAAAATAATTGTTTATATATATATATATATATATATATATATATATATATATATATATTCTTATTTGCATTGCTTTGGGTTTGTTTTTGTAGGTTTTTTCCTTCTCTTGTGTTTCCTGCCTATAGAAGTCCATTTAGTATTTGTTGTAAAGCTGCTTTGGTGGTGCTCTTCCTAGTAGAATAATCTTGGTTGTAGAATTTTTTTTTCAGTACTCTAAATATATCCTGCCATTCCCCCCTTGCCTGTAGATTTCTGCTGAAAGATCAGCTGTTAATTGTATGGGTTTTCCCTTGGATGTTACTTGTTGCTTTTCCCTTGCTGTTTTTTTAATATTCTTTCTTTGTATTTACTCTCTGTTAGCTTGATTAGTATGTCTCAATATATTTCTCCTTGAGTTTATCCTGTATGGGACTCTCTGCACTTATTGGACTTAATGGACTCTTTCCCTTCTCATGTTGGGGAAGTTTTTTACTTCAAAAATTTTCTCAGACCGTTTCATTTTTCCTTCTTCCTCTCAGACCCTTATACTCAGATATTGGTGCATTTAATATTGTCCCAGAGGTCTCTGAGTCTATCCTCAATTCTTTTCATTCTTTTCCCTTTATTCTGCTCTTCAGCAGTTATTTCCACCATTCTATCTTCCAACTCACTTACATGTTCTTCTGACTCATTATTCTACTGTTGGTTCCTTTTAGAGTATTTTTAATTTCAGTAATTGTGTTATTCATCCTTTTTTTTTATTCTTTATTTATTCTAGGTCCTCATTATTTGTGTTAATTGATTCTCACATTTTCTCCATTCTATTTTTTACCTTTGTACCATTTTTACTATCATTACTCTGAATTCTCTTCCACGTAGTTTGCCTATTTCCTCTTCATTTGTTTGGTCTTGTGAGTTTCTTCCTTGTTCCTTCATTTGCACTATATTTCTCTGTCTTTTCAGTTTTTTTTTTCCCTAACTTACTCCATTTCAGGTCAACAGTTCCCAGACTGTAAGGTCATATTCCTTCTTCCTTTTGGTTTCTTCCTTCAGTGGGTAAGGTTGGTCTAGTGGTTTTTGTTGGTTTCATGATGGGGGTGATGTTCTGGTGGGAGAAGGTGAGCTATTTTTCCCCTCTAATGGGCAGGGCTGTATGAGGTTCTGTATTTTGGAGTTTCTGTGAGAATCCTGTCTGCTGAGAGCTGGTTTTGTGTTTTTGTCTTGCTTGTTTGAGTGAAGCATCCTACACTGGGTACCATCAGGAGATGAAGAATACCAGGCTTTATATACAGGTTTTGGCCTTCATGGGCTTCCTTGGTGTCTCAGACAGTAAAGATTCCTCCTGCGTTGCAGGATGGAAATTGTCACTAATTAATACTCCTTGAGATTAGGAGTTCTTTCGCAGTCTGGGATCCTGGACTCAGGGCTTCCACTTCAATGACTCAGGCCCAATCCCTTGTCAGGAGACTGAGACTCCACAAGTTGTTTGTTATTTGATTAAACTGTATTGAAACAAACACACCAAAATAAAAAGCAAAACATAATAAGAAACAAAAGATGAAGCTAAACAAACAGTAAGTACAAGATCAGACAGATAATTACAAAAACAACGGAGCATAATATATACACATATTTAAACACACACAAATATAAAGAAAATATTCCGAAGGAAAAAAAAAAGTACAAGAGATTGCTTTGGTGAACAAAGGAAACCAAAAATGATATCAATCAGTTGATAACAGAGCCAACTAAAACTTAAACTGGAAAGCTGAGCCAAAGCAGAGTGCCAGTTGGGGAATAAATCAAAGAAAACATAACAAATAACGAGCAGGGTGAAAAAAGAAACAGTGAAGGAAAAAAAGAAGAAAAGAAGGGAAGGAAAGGAGAAAAAAAGAAGGGAAGGAAGAAAAGAGAAAAAGAAAAAATAGAAAAGCAAAGTTAAATAGAAGTACATAAGAAAGGTTTATGTACATCAGGGAATTACTGCAGTAGGAAATGAACAATAAGAAAAACAGTCAAACAGGAGAAAACCAGAACCAAAAAAAAAATCAAAGAAAAAATTTTTAGTTATTAAAAAGAGAAAGAAAAAGGAAAAATCTTCAGCACTTGAAAAACCCAACGTAGAAGTATGTAACTACAATATTGTAATTAGCCTCCAAATAATAAAAATAAATGAAAAAAAATTTTTTTAATAAATAAAAAGATAAAGGAGAAATATGCAGTACTTGAAAAAGCCAACATAGAAGTATGTAAGAATAAAAAGTGTGAATTTTTAAAAAAAAGAAAAGTTCTCAAGGTCATAGTTCTTAGTTGTGCCTGCCACCCATGAGTGAGGTTGGACTAGTAGTCTGTGATGGTTTCCTGTTGGGGGAAACTTGTGACTGTGTTCTGGTCAATGGAGCTGGATCTCATCTCTCTGAAGGGCAGCACCATATCCAGTAGTAGGTTTTGGGGTGTCTCTGGGTTTGGTATAGCTTTTGGCATTCTGTCTGCTGGTGTGCAATATTGTGTTTCTGTTTTGTTGAAGGATTGGCATGGGGTATCTGGGCGCTGGTGCTTGCTGACCTTTGGATGCTCTTCGTTTTGGTGTTGAGATGGAGGTATTTGGGAGGGTTTTGTCTACTAATATTCCCTGGAGTCAGGAGTTCTCTGGTGATTCAAAGTCTTGGGCTTGGGTCTCTCACCTCAGGGGTTCAGGTTTGATGCCTACTGAAGCTCCAAGACCTCACAAGCCACACAGCACAAAAGACAAGTTCCTAATACTCTTGGTGAAGGCAACACTCAAGAGCCCAAACCACCCAGAGAAGCTTACACTAAAGTCCCTAGTATTTCTAGGAAAGTCTCTGGACCCGTTGTGGGCAGTGAGGGTTCAGTTCAGTCTCACATCTGACATTTTTCTAGCTTGTAGCTGCTCCTAATGTTCAGTTGCCCCTGAAGTCCACAATATGTTCCCCACCTGAACATGAGGGGGCGAAGGCCAAAGTCATGAGGGCTCACTTGTTCTGTTGGGCTGGGGAGAAGGGAGGATATGGCAGCCCACATACAGGGGAGTGCTTGGGTTGTGCAGGTGGAGTGCTTATGGCAATAGTGACCTGTTGGATGCTGTCATGGTCTGAGGTGGATCGTGAGTTCTCCCAGAGGAAAAAGTCCCAGTTCGTGGGTCCCTAGAAAGAACTCAGCTGTTCAAGCTCCCAACAAGGTGTGGGCAGTAACCTGGGCCTGCTCACAGTCTGGTGGCGGCTGTAACCTCTGGGATTGGGACTGCACTGGTGGTGTTTTGTCCACGGCCTCCGGCAACCCTCCCAGCTTTGGCAGTGGCAATCACATCTATTTCTGCATCAGTGTCGAAGTAGACCTCTCAGCACATCCTAACAGCCACCAGCCCCCCACCTCTCCCAGGGGGTCTTTGGCGGAGCCTCCACTCCCACCCCCACGCTCTGCTGCAGGCAGAGTCTTGCTAGCCACTCTCTCAGCTCCCTGTCCCCACTCTCTGCTCTGCTGGAGGCTTCTGTGCTGCTTTTCTTGGCTTCCTGCCCCCTCCTTCTGGTTCGGGTTAGGGCTTCCTAGCTGCTTCTCTGGTCTCCCAGCCCTCACCCTGTCATCTGAACTAAGGCTTGTGAGCTGCTTGAGGGCTGAGACCTGCTGTTCAGCAGCTTTCTCTGTATTTTGCCTTCTGAGCCCCAACTGTTGCACAGCACCCTGAGGTTCTGCGGCTCCCCTTTGGTCCCACCTGTGTGGGGGTTTCCTGGTGCATGGAAACTTTTCCTCCTTCACGACTCCCTCCCTCCCTCGGGTCACAAGCTCCCATTCTGAAGTCCTTTTGTTTTTCTTTTAACTTATTTATCTTTTATCTTACCTCATTCCATAGCTTGCCTTTTTGGAGACCTGGGGTCTTCTGCTGTCATTCAGAAGTTGCTCTGTAGGAGTTGCTCTGTATTTTTATGAGTTTTTGATGTATTTGTGGAGAGGCAGCCTATCTCCCCATCTTATTCCTCAGCCATCTTCTGCTTTCTCACTATCTCTTAATGGCTGCTTCTCTACTTTCTTTTTTGGAACAACTTTCACTTTTTTAATATCCTTATATGCTATTAGAAAAGCAATATACATACAAACACACGGAAAAAAGTAAAGAACTTGCTGCCATCCTCATTATGATATATAGAGCTTGTGCTGAGTCATATACTTGTATGTAGATACATAACATATACCTGTTATATGTAAATTGGGACATATCCTTTGTAATTTGCAGAAAAAAATATATTTTCTGTATTTTACATATATATGTATACACACACACATATATAGTTGTACTTGGTTAACTGAGACAAATATAAGTATTCCAACAAAAAAAGGTAAATATTGTTTAAGTCACTTCACTTTCACTTTTTAAAATCCTTCAAATAAAATTTCAACAAAGCATCATTGTCTCTTTTGTGTTTTAATATTAACATTTAAAACAAATGTTCCTTAGGATAGAGCTAACATCAGTGGAACACATCCCAAGAGAAATTTCAAAACAACTCTTACTGACTCTGAAATGTGAAAAACCTGGTTCACTCTGACCACCAAGGATTAGTACAGAGCCAGTACACAGTGTGCAACAGCACATGTAGGTATTAATAATATATAAATAGGTTCATAATTTTACCAAATATCATGGCACTCTTAAAACTCAAAGAAGTGAATGTAGCACAAAGAGAAAGAAGACACAAAGTCTCTTAGGCTCTGGGTATAATAGCTGTTATGCTAGGAGCCTAAGGGTGAAAGAATAGAAAGAAATCAGTACTATTCAGAGAGTATTCTCCAAATTCTCCCATCTTAAGGGATAGCTACAGACATGACAACAGTTGACTGAAGAATAAATTAAATAAGTGGTTTCATTAAAAAAAAAAAAAAAGAAACAAATTTAGGTGTAATTTCTCTCAGCTTCATTCATGGAATGGAGGGGCAGAACTACTGTCAAAATGAGATCCAAAGGAGCTTTCTACAATTAATAAAAATAAACACCTCTGTGGGAAATAAAGCCCATCAGCCCAAACCCAAAGAATGGACTTGGAGACACAAGGGGTAGCAAGAAGTGAGGCTTTAATGACCAACTTGTAAAAGTGGGTGTCTGGTGGGCAGGCACACAGAGGGCAGTTACAACAAGCAATTTATCATCTAGCATGCAAGTTCCTCCCCAAGTTCCTCATTGGCTGAGTACTATGGGGTGAACAATCTTCCTGGATGTCACCTAGGTTTATTCTCTCCCTCTTTATGGGCTGGTCCCTCCCTGACACATTGCTTTCTCCTTTCCTACACACCTATTCCTGATACTATGTTTTGAATTCACAAGTAGAGTGAGCCTGCATGAATATCCTAGGCATCTCACCCTCCCCTTGTTTACCCAGACTTTCCAGTTTTGTAACCTTTAAGGTTACTACATCAGTGAGCTGTTAGGCAAGTTAGGCTGGTAATAATTTTTCCACTCCAAGCCAGCCACCTATGAAAATGGACCGCTTTAAGTTTTTATTCTTTACACCTCCTAGGAATCTGTTGGGCAATGAGAATTCTGAGATTCATTTAGAAACTAGAAAAGGCTAGAAACCCAGTTGGTAATCGAGTTTTATCCCTATAAATTTCAAGGATATAAGCAATACTCTTGACCACACGTAAGACCTAGATTCTAACAAAGCATATAGCTGGTGAAGAATCTAAAAGAGGTCCTTTAATTTAGCATCTGTGGGGAGGAGCCAAGATGGCGGAGGAGTAGGACGGGGAGACCACTTTCTCTCCTAGAAATTCATCAAAAGAATAACTGAACACAGAGCAAACTTCACAAAACAACTTCTGATCGCTAGCTGAGGTCACCAGGCGCCCAAAAAAGCAGCCCATTGTCTTCGAAAGGAGGTAGGACAAAATATAAAAGATAAAAAGACAAAAGAGCTAAGGACGGAGATCCGTCCCGGGAAGGGTCTTAATAGAGGACGTTCCCAGACACCGGGAAACCCTCGCACTGGCGGGCCTGGGGGAAGTGTTTGAATCTCAGAGGGCAACCTGACTGGGAGAGAAACAATAAATAAAACCCACAGACTACGAGCCTAAAAGCAACTCCCAGCAGAAAAGTACCCCAGACACACGCATCCGCCACCAGCAAGTGGGGGGTGGAACGGAGAGGAGCGGGCGGCATTACTTGGGGTAGGGTCTGGACCTGAGTGCCCTGAGGACAATCGGAGGGAGCTTTTGTGAGTTCCCAGCTTGAACTGTGGGAGAGCAAAAGAGAGAGAGAAAATTAACGGCCGAACACACTGCCGGCTGTTCGCAGAACAAAGGGACCGAGATTCCGGATGGTCGACATCCGCCGGGAGGGTCGCGGCGAGACACAGGGAGCAGGCACCCGACCGGCGCGGGCGGGGACTGGAGCTGGGGACGCGGAGGGCAGAAGGCGCACGCACCAGACTGGCGCCGGCGGAATCTGAGACTGGGACCACGGAAGGGAGTGGGCGCGCGCACTCGGGGAGAGTGCGCCCGTCAAGCGTCAAGCCCCTGGCTGCCTGGACCGCTCTGACGGGGAAGGCACAAAAACCAGGCGCAGCTTTCTGTTCCGACCTTTGGCGGAACACCCGAGGGCTGGAACCGCGTGCAGCGCGGGGCACACTCCATATAGAGCAGCCGGAGCCTGAGCAGCGCCGGCCCGCCCTGCAGCTCCAGCCCCTCCCTGCAGCGCGATGGAAATAGCTACCTGAATAAGAGTCCACCTCCGCCCGCCTACGTCAGGGCGGAAATGAGGCCCTGAAGAGACCGGCAAACAGAAGCCAAATAAACAAAGGGAACCGCTTCAGAAGGAACTGGTGCAACAGATTAAAATCCCTGTAGGAAACACTGACCACACCGCAAGGGGCCTGTAGATATCAAGAAGTGTAAGCTGGAACGAGGAGCTATCTGAAACTGAGCGGAACCCACACTGACTGCAACAGCTCCAGAGAAATTCCTAGATATATTTTTACTTTTTTTTTTTTTTAAGCAAGAAAAAAAAATTTTTTTTAATTTTATTTTTTATTTTTTATTTTTTCTCTTTTATTTTCCTTTAAAATTCCCTATTGCTCCCCCATTACTCCTTAACTTTCATTTTCACAAATTCTTACGATTTTTTTTAGTTAGGGAAAATTTTTTTTCCTCTTTTTTTTCTCTTCTTTTTTTTTTCCCCTTCTCTTCTATTTTCTATTTTTCTTTTTCTCTTATTTCTTTTAAAGTCCTCTAGTACTCCTCTACTACTCCTTAATTATTCATTTTCAATACACTGTAACCTTACAAAGAAGAAAGGAAAAAAAAAAGAAGAGAAGCCTTATTTTTAAACCGAACCTCATATATATTTCTAAAATTTTTGGGGGGGTGTTCTTGTTTTTGTTTTTAATATAGTATTTTTAAGAGTCTAACCTCTACCCTAGATTTTTAATTTTTGTTCTTCAGTATATGATATAAACTGTGAACATTTAAGAATCCAATATTCAGTTTCCATTTTTATTCAGGAGTGTGTTGATTATTCTCTCCCAATCTTGACTCTCTGTTTTCTACCTCAGAACACCTCTATTTCCTCCTTTCCCCTTCTCTTCCCAATCCAATTCTGTAAATCTTTGTGGGTGTCTGGGCTACGGAGAACACTCTAGGAACAGACGACTGCGTAGATCTGTCTCTCTCCACTTGAGTCCCCCTTTTTCTCCTCCTGTTCATCTCTATTTCCCTCCTCCCTGTCCTCTTCTTCATGTAACTCTGTGAACCTCTCCGGGAGTCCCTAACGGGGGAGAATCTTTTCGCCATTAACCTAGAAGTTTTATTATCAGTGCTGTATAGTTGGAGAAGTCCTGAGACTACAGGAAGAATAAAACTGAAATCCAGAGGCAGGAGATTTAAGCCCAAAACCTGAGAACACCAGAAAACTCCTGACTACATGGAACTTCAAGTAATAAGAGACCGTACGAAAGCCTCCATACCTACACTGAAACCAACCACCACCCAAGAGCCAACAAGTTTTAGAGCAAGACATACCATGCAAATTCCCCAGCAACGCAGGAACATAGCCCTGAAAGTCAACATACAGACTGCCCAAAGTCACACCTAACACATAGACCCATCTCAAAACTCATTACTGGGCACTCCATTGCTCTTCAAAGAGAAGAAATCAAGTTCCACACTCCAGAACACTGACACAAGCTTCCTTAACCAGGAAACCTTGACAAGCCAACCGTCCAACCCCACCCACCGGGTAAAAACTCCACAATAAAAAGGAACCACAGACCTCCAGAATACAGAAATCCCACTCCAAACACAGCAATCTAAACAAGATGAAAAGGCAGAGAAATACCTAACAGGTAAAGGAACATAACATGTGCCCACCAAGTCAAACAAAAGAGGAGGAGATAGGGAATCTATCTGAAAAAGAATTTAGAATAATGATAATAAAAATGATCCAAAATCTTGAAAACAAAATGGAGTTACAGGTAAATAGCCTGGAGACAAAGATTGAAAAGATGCAAGAAATGTTTAATAAAGACCTAGAAGAAATAAAAGAGAGTCAATTAAAAATGAATAATGCAATGAATGAGATCAAAAACACTTTGGAGGGAACCAAGAGTAGAATAACGGAGACAGAAGATAGGATAAGTGAGGTAGAAGATAGAATGGTGGAAATAAATGAAGCAGAGAGGAAAAAAGAAAAAAGGATCAGAAGAAATGAGGACAACCTCAGGGACCTCTGGGACAATGTGAAACGCCCCAACATTCGAATCATAGGAGTCCCAGAAGAAGAAGACAAAAAGAAAGGCCATGAGAAAATACTCGAGGAGATAATAGCTGAAAACTTCCCTAAAATGGGGAAGGAAATAGCCACCCAAGTCCAAGAAACCCAGAGAGTCCCAAACTGGATAAACCCAAGGCGAAACACTCCAAGACACATATTAATCAAATTAACAAAGATCAAACACAAAGAACAAATACTAAAAGTAGCAAGGGAGAAACAACAAATAACACACAAATGGATTCCCAGAAGGATAACAGCTGACCTATCAATAGAAACCCTCCAGGCCAGAAGGGAATGGCAGGGCATAATGAAAGTAATGAAAGAGAATAATCTACAACCTAGATTACTGTACCCAGCAAGGATCTTATTCAGATATGAAGGAGAATTCAAAAGCTTTACAGACAAGCAAAAGCTGAGAGAATTTAGCACCACCAAACCAGCTCTTCAACAAATGCTAAAGGATCTTCTCTAGACAGGAAATGCAGAAAGGTTGTATAAACGTGAACCCAAAACAACAAAGTAAATGGCAACGGGACCACACCTATCAATAATTACCTTAAATGTAAATGGGTGAATGTCCCAACCAAAAGACAAAGATTGGCTGAATGGATACAAAAGCAAGACCCCTATATATGCTGTCTACAAGAGACCCACCTCAAAACCAGAGACACATACAGACTAAAAGTGAAGGGCTGGAAAAAAATATTTCACGCAAATGGAAACCAAGAGAAAGCAGGAGTCGCAATACTCATATCAGATAAAATAGACTTTCAAATAAAGTCTGTGGAAAGAGACAAAGAAGGACACTACATAATGATCAAAGGATCAATCCAAGAAGAAGATATAACAATTATAAATATATATGCACCCAACATAGGAGCACCGCAATATGTACGGCAAATGCTAATGAGTATGAAAGAGGAAATTAATAGTAACACAATAATAATGGGAGACTTTAATACCCCACTCCCAACTATGGATAGATCAACTAAACAAAAAATCAACAAGGAAACACAAACCTTAAATGATACAATGGACCAGCTAGACCTAATTGATATCTATAGGACATTTCACCCTGAAACAATCAATTTCACCTTTTTCTCAAGTGCACACGGAACCTTCTCCAGAATAGATCACATCCTGGGCCATAAATCTGGTCATGGAAAATTCAGAAAAATTGAAATCATTCCAGTCATCTTTTCCGACCACAGTGCAGTAAGATTAGATCTCAATTACAGGAAAAAAATTGTTAAAAATTCAAACATATGGAGGCTAAATAACACGCTTCTGAATAACCAACAAATCATAGAAGAAATCAAAAAAGAAATCAAAATATGTACAGAAATGAATGAAAATGAAAACACAACAACCCAAAACCTATGGGACACTGTAAAAGCAGTGCTAAGGGGAAGGTTCATAGCATTACAGGCTTACATCAAGAAACAAGAAAAAAGCCAAATAAATAACCTAACTCTACACCTAGAGCAATTAGAGAAGGAAGAAATGAAGAACCCCAGGGTCAGCAGAAGAAAAGAAATCTTAAAAATTAGGGCAGAAATAAATGCAAAAGAAACTAAAGAGACCATAGCAAAAATCAACAAAGCTAAAAGTTGGTTTTTTGAAAAAAATAAACAAAATTGACAAACCATTAGCAAGACTCATTAAGAAACAAAGAGAGAAGAACCAAATTAACAAAATAAGAAATGAGAATGGAGAGATCACAACAGACAACACTGAAATACAAAGGATCATAAGAGACTACTACCAGCAGCTCTATGCCAATAAAATGGACAACTTGGATGAAATGGACGAATTCTTAGAAAAGTATAACTTTCCAAAACTGAACCAGGAAGAAATAGAAGATCTTAACAGAACCATCACAAGCAAGGAAATCGAAACTGTAATCAAAAATCTTCCAGCAAACAAAAGCCCAGGACCAGATGGCCTCACAGCTGAATTCTACCAAAAATTTAGAGAAGACCTAACACCTATCTTACTCAAACTCTTCCAGAAAATTGCAGAAGAAGGTAAACTTCCAAACTCATTCTATGAGGCCACCATCACCCTAATTCCAAAACCAGACAAAGATGCCATAAAAAAAAAAAAAAAACTACAGGCCAATATCACTGATGAACATAGATGCAAAAATCCTTAACAAGATTCTAGCAAATAGAATCCAACAACATATTAAAAAAATCATACACCATGACCAAGTGGGCTTTATCCCAGAAATGCAAGGATTCTTTAATATCTGCAAGTCAATCAATGTAATACACCACATTAACAAATTGAAAGATAAAAACCGTATGATTATCTCAATAGATGCAGAGAAAGCCTTTGACAAAATTCAACACTCATTTATGATTAAAACTCTCCAGAAAGCAGGAATAGAGGGAACATACCTCAACATAATAAAAGCTATATATGACAAACCCACAGCAAGCATCACCCTCAATGGTGAAAAATTGAAAGCATTTCCCTTGAAACCGGGAACAAGACAAGGGTGCCCACTCTCACCACTACTATTCAACATAGTCTTGGAAGTTTTGGCCACAGCAATCAGAGCAGAAAAAGACGTAAAAGGAATCCAGATAGGAAAAGAAGTGAAACTCTCGCTGTTTGCAGAACCTCTACATAGAAAATCCTAAAGACTCTTCCAGAAAATTACTAGAGCTAATCAATGAATATAGTAAAGTTGCAGGATATAAAATTAACACACAGAAATCCCTTGCATTCCTATATACTAACAATGAAAAAACAGAAAGAGAAATTAAGGAAACAATACCATTCACCATTGCAACAAAAAGAATAAAATACTTAGGAGTATATCTACCTAAAGAAACAAAAGACCTGTACATAGAAAACTATAAAACGTTGATGAAAGAAATCAAAGAGGACACAAGCAGATGGTGAAACATACCGTGTTCATGAATTGGAAGAATCAATATTGTCAAAATGGCTATTCTACCCAAAGCAATCTATAGATTCAATGCAATCCCTATCAAGCTACCAACAGTATTTTTCACAGAACTAGAACAAATAATTTCACAATTTGTATAGAAATACAGAAAACCACGAATAGCCAAAGTAATCTTGAGAAAGAAGAATGGAACTGGAGGAATCAACCTGCATGACTTCAGACTCTACTACAAAGCCACAGTCATCAAGACAGTATGGTACTGGCACAAAGACAGAAATATAGATCAATGGAACAGAATAGAAAGCCCAGAGATAAATCCACGAACCTATGGACACCTTATCTTTGACAAAGGAGGCAAGGATATACAATGGAAAAAAGACAATCTCTTTAACAAGTGGTGCTGGGGAAACTGGTCAACCACTTGTAAAAGAATGAAACTAGAACACTTTCTAACACCATACACAAAAATAAACTCAAAATGGATTAAAGATCTAAATGTAAGACCAGAAACTATAAAACTCCTAGAAGAGAACGTAGGCAAAACACTCTCCGACATAAATCTCAGCGGGATCCTCTATGACCCACCTCCCAGAATATTGGAAATAAAAGCAAAAATAAACAAATGGGACCTAATGAAACTTAAAAGCTTCTGCACTACAAAGGACACTATAAGTAAGGTGAAAAGACAGCCCTCAGATTGGGAGAAAATAATAGCAAATGAAGAAACAGACAAAGGATTAATCTCAAAAATATACAAGCAACTCCTGAAGCTCAATTCCAGAAAAATAAATGACCCAATCAAAAAGTGGGCCAAAGAACTAAACAGACATTACTCCAAAGAAGACATACAGATGGCTAACAAACACATGGAAAGATGCTCAACATCACTCATTATCAGAGAAATGCAAATCAAAACCATAATGAGGTACCATTACACGCCAGTCAGGATGGCTGCTATCCAAAAGTCTACAAGCAATAAATGCTGGAGAGGGTGTGGAGAAAAGGGAACCCTCTTACACTGTTGGTGGGAATGCAAACTAGTACAGCCACTATGGAAAACAGTGTGGAGATTTCTTAAAAAACTGGAAATAGAACTGCCATATGACCCAGCAATCCCACTTCTGGGCATACACACCGAGGATACCAGATCTGAAAGAGACACGTGGACCCCAATGTTCATCGCAGCACTGTTTATAATAGCCAGGACATGGAAGCAACCTAGATGCCCATCAGCAGATGAATGGATAAGGAAGCTGTGGTACATATACACCATGGAATATTACTCAGCCGTTAAAAAAAATTCATTTGAATCAGTTCTAATGAGATGGATGAATCTGGAGCCCATTATGCAGAGTGAAGTAAGCCCGAAAGATAAAGAACATTACAGCATACTAACACATATATATGGAATTTAGAAAGATGGTAATGATAACCCTATATGCAAAACAGAAAAAGAGACACAGAAGTGCAGAACAGACTTTTGAACTCTGTGGGAGAAGGTGAGGGTGGGATGTTTCAAAAGAACAGCATGTATATTGTCTATGGTGAAACAGATCACTAGCCCAGGTGAGATGCATGAAACGAGTGCTCAGGCCTGGTGCACTGGGAGGACCCAGAGGAGTCGAGTGGAGAGGGAGGTGGGAGGAGGGACCGGGATGGGGAATACGTGTAACTCTATGGCTGATTCGTGTCAATGTATGACAAAACCCACTGAAATGTTGTGAAATAATTGGCCTCCAACTAATAAAATAAAATTAAAAAAAAAAATTTTAGCATCTGTAACAACTTCCAAGTCCAGGTAAGTTACTTACCCTTGCATTTTAATCTAGTTGTATATATATTTCACACTACTGTGTACAATAAACATTTTGGTATACATAATGCTTAGATAGTGCACACTTACATGAAAAGTTTTATACCTTTGAAACTGACAATGGTAACAAATGCAACTCCAGGTGTCATGTATGAAATGGGAAAGTTACTATCAAAGCAAAAGGAAAGAAATTCTCAAGTATATCCTCCTTAGCCTAACAACAACTTCTAGTCTTCTGTTTGATAACCACGCTTCTGTTTAAGCCAAGAAGTGAATAAATTTCTTCTCTACCACTAATTAGCTGTAATGGGACCTGTTTCCTCATCTATAATATGGGAAAAATAATAATATCAACCCCACAGGAATAGTCTGTAGAGCTTAAAGAAGGACAATTTGTATAAAATTTTTATTAGCATGCCCTAGAAACAAGGACTGTCCAATATATGTACAGTACTAGCTACAAAACACATATTCCAGTCTTTACACTTTTTAAAAGGTTAAGGGGAAATTAATTTTACATATTTTATAAATCCTATATGTCCAAAATATCATTTTGCAAGCAATCAATATAAAACTTATTAATATATTTTACATTGTTCCTACAATATATTTTATATTTGGTGTATCTTTTGTGCTTAGAGTACATCTCAATTTAGTTTAACACCATTTCAATATTCAAAGCCACATGTGACTAGTGCCAACTGTACTGAACAAGGCAGAGCTAGGAAGTGGTTAACACTCAACAAATATTTATTAGTATTAATTGTTATAGCAATACTGGAATTACTATTGTCATTGTAATATTCTGACAATAATCCCAAGCAGTGTTTATGACTATTCATATGTTGGGACTCAGGGCAAGTCACTCCAAAATATGCCACAGTGACATATTGATTATTTGGAATTAAAGTTACTGAAGAAAGAGATGACATAAGAGTAACACTCTGACCCTCCTTTCTGTCTCCCTGAAAGCAGGAAATTAATCTCCCATATTAAGACTATACTTCCTGCATCTAGAGGTAGAAGGACATTCATATCATAAAAGATAAAAAATTCAAGTGGAAAATCCTGTATAAAAAATATCCTATTTTAATTTGCTACCCCAAGTTCAAATTCTGTGTAATTTTTTTTTACTAACTGAGTACTCCAAAACTAAGTTTCTTTTTTCTGTCCATTCTTCACAAATTCATTGCTTCTTTGTCTAGAAACTAAAAAAATAACTGCCTGTTTTGTTCATTTCTTAGGTCCCATTTCTATGGCACCTCAATGTTTATGAACTAAAATATACTTCTTTTTCTCCTGTTAATCTTGTGTTAATTTTGCAATTAGCCCAACCACAAGAACCCGAGAAGTAGAAGGGAAATTTTCCCTTCCCTAGTGTGTAGAATTATAAAATAATTTAAAATCCCTTTCTAATTCACAGAATATAAAGTCTTCCAATGATGGGACAAAAACTAATAAAAGTTGATATGAATTATGATATGTTAGGAAAAACTACAGAAGAAAATTGTCAAAGAGCACAGCAAATATTCAAAGGGGAAAAACTGTATGGAATGAGGGAAATTTCAAATAGATTATATATTTCAAGAAAAAGTTTTTAAAATGCAAAATTTAAGACTCTAAAACATAGGTTTAAAATGTTGTTTATAGTCAATATAGTGGGAAGTGTTATCTAAAACCTCTGTTTGTTTTCCAGAAAATCCAGATAAATGTAAAATTCTTAGTAAAGCAATTTAGATATACACCTTTGAACTAAGCAAAATCAGTGTTAACTCTGTACAAGACTTTCTAGAACAAAATTATTTTATAAGTCAGGGAGGAACTTTATTCTTTGAAGAATAAAAGTTAGCCTGAAGTTCTAAAGGACTACGTAGATTTTATTATCAGATTCCAAGGGAGTGAGCCTTCCTAAGGTTTGCAACTTAAAGAAGAGTCACAACCTAGAAGCTGAGAGCTATATTTTATTTGGTAGGAAATTTTATGAATTCAAGCCAGGAAGACAGCATGTCAAATGACCCGGAGAGAACTGTTCCCTGAAGTCCTCAAAATTCCCACCAAATGAAACATAACTCTCACCTTCTATGTTGTGACTATTTTTTAAATCAATAGTTTTGGCAACCATCATGAAGAGAACCAGAGCAGATTCCTGTCCTCTGCTTGGTACCTACAAGGAACTGGAGCCTTGGTTCCAGCAGAGTCATTTGCCAGCTTGGGGAGTCCAGACAGATTTGAGTGAGTCTCTCCTGGTTCTCAGCTCTCCCATATTCGTTGACAATCCTGAGTTTTATTTGGTGGGGTATGGCAGGTGCCTGCCCCTTCTCAGTTGAAAGATATGGGGACTGGGGTGGGGGGGTGTACAATTGAAAGACACCAATATGTACCCACCCAGAGTCTGGATACTGGATGGGGCTTGGTTGAAAGATACTGAGGAATACACAGGATTCTGTTGAAAGATAACAAGGTTCTCCATTTTAGGAAGCTAAGTGGTCAGTGCTGAGTAGTTAGGTAAGAGCCTGATCTGATACTTTTCTGCAAGTCAGCTGCCTTAATAGAATCTGTCAGGATAAAAGTGAAGATATTACATTTACTCCAAAGAAAAGGGACAAGATTCCTCATGGCTGGTTGCAGCTTTCTCAGGTGACTGAGAAATTTACAGGAGTGGTGGAGGCTGAGTCCTTATATTGTTCAGTGGTCCCATAGGGAAACCCATTCATTAATTAAAACTTCTGATCATGCAGGTATCACAAATAAGAACTGACTATTCAGTGATCTGAGCACCCATGGTGGTCTTTGCTGAAGGGAGAAACCAAGACACGGAAGATGAGCTGAAATGACTCTGGGGTGACTCCTGGAGGAATTAAGCTCACAAGTGGCACACAGTCCTACCACACAGTTTCACTAGTAAATTTTATCCATGACAAACTTAAACTGGGAAGCAGAATCTCTCAAAAAATAAAAACAAGGGGCATTAGAAAGCCAATCTCCGATGAACATTCCGGTCAGATTCTGGTACAATACATATAGAGTTCATACTTATATTTGCAGTAAATAGTTAATTGGAGAAATTATACTAAAGGAAATCTCTCCCTAAAATGAAAACACTCTTTTATTGGGCAAGCAATTTAAATTAAGATTTAAAAAACTGGCTTGATAAAAATATCTTCAGAAATCTGATTTAAGCAAAGGCCTCTAGGGGGTAAATTTGCATTTCTCAGTGTCTTAGAGGTATAAATATTCTACCTGGCCTTCCTAGTTGTTTCTGTTCTTTTGTTTGTTCACATTTTTGAAAACTTGGCCTTGAAAGTAGGCTTTCTGAATTTAAGTTATATCTTCCTCCACTTTCTTATGTGAGGCATTTTGCATCTTCATGATTCAAATCTCTGTTGAGATATATTTTATTGGTGGCCAAAGATGAATCCTTTTAAAATTGGAGTAACTAACAAATTTTCATGGCAAATAGATGGGGAAACAGGGGCTGACTTTATTCTGGGCGGAGGGGGGGTGGGGGGTGGGGTCCAAAATCACTACAGATGGTAATTGCAGCCATGAAATTAAAAGACGCTTACTCCTTGGAAGGAAAATTATGATCAACCTAGACAGCATATTAAAAAACAGAGACATTACTTTGTCAACAAAGGTCCGTCTAGTCAAGGCTACGGTTTTTCCAGTGGTTGTGTATGGATGTGAGAGTTGTGCTATAAAAAAAGCTGAGCACCGAAGAACTGATGCTTTTGAACTGTGGTGTTGGAGAAGACTCTTGAGAGTCCCTTGGACTGCAAGGAGATCCAACCAGTCCATCCTAAAGGAGATCAGTCCTGGGTGTTCATTGGAAGGACTGATGTTGAACTGGAAACATCAATATTTTGGCCATCTGATGCGAAGAACTGACTCATTGGAAAAGACCCTGATGCTTGGAAAGATCGAGGGCAGGAGGAGAAGGGGACTACAGAGGATGAGTTGGTTGGATGGCATCACCGACTCAATTGACATGGGTTTGGGTGGACTCTAGGAGTTGGTGATGGACAGGGAGGCCTGACGTGCTGCGGTTCGTGGGGTCGCAAAGCGTCAGACACGACTGAGCGATTGAAATGAACTGAACCGAACAAATTGGTGAGAATGTTTCCTCAAGTCAATTTTGCAGATAGTTATCTTTAGTGATCAGAACAAGCAACATTAATGTATTCCAACTGTTTGTAAACTTGTAAATTTATATTGTAATATATGATTCTTAGCTAAGAAGAAGAAGCCATGAGATCTCTAATTTGCCTGTTTATGTCTGTGTGCACATTATACATATGAGACACCTCTACTTCTAAATTATTTGTAGAATTGAATTTATAAAGAGTTCTATTTAATTTTAATAAAAAGTTCTCAGATTTCATGGAAATTGGTGTGAAATAAATATATCTCCTGCCATATTAATAAACAAGAAATGTCACAGTCATCGATGATTTCTGGTCTCCAAATGTGAATGAGACTCCCCAAACTGTGATCCAGCAGATGCTGCCACCACCTATGAATTGCTGAGGAGCTGGTGCAATGCAAGAAGCAAGGTGAACATGGAAACAGGATTGGCCCCAGATAGCTGAGGTGCATATGAAAGGAATGAATTCAATGAGCCCAGAGGCTTGCATCTTCCCATACATAGGATGCTAAATTCTTTAACTTCATACCTGATCTTCAACGTTCAGACTCCCTGCTTCCTTTGTTGCAAACTTGTATATAGTCTGACTTCCCCTCCTAGCTTCTTGGAGCAGTCTTCTCAGAGCTACTGAGATGCTGACTCCCAGGCTTGGAGTCCTAAACATACCCTCCAAATAAAATAACTCTCTACTTTCAGGTTATGACTATATTTTTTAGTCAAAACTGGCAAAGATGACTTTCAGGCTCACATGAACTGAGAAATATTCAACATTAAGTTGATACCTGATATTGATGTTTAAGTCTGTTGATCTAATTAATATGACATGTTGTTAAAATTATTGTACCTACATTTAATAAATAAGACCTTACTAGATAACTTGCAAGAAAAACAACTCAACATGATTAAACTTTAAAGTAAATGTAAGTGAAATAAGAACTTCAGTATAAAAATCTGGGATGCTTCGAAGAAACACCTCTGAGACATCTCTGAGACAAATGTTAAACTAACTTTGATATTTTAATTCAGAAATGTTGTCAAATGTTTGGGAGTAAACTTTAGATTGTGATATATGTATTAATGTCACTAATATAGATATCCCCTCTCAACTTAAAAAATAGTCACAACCTAGAAGTTGAAAGCTATGTTTTTTAGGTGGGAATTTTTAGTACTTTAAGCCCAGAAGGCAACATCTCAAGTGACCTTGAGAGAACTGTTCTGAGGAGGCAGCGGGGAGAAGGAACTAAGACTCTGAAAAATAAAATCACAAGATGCTGGCCCCAGATAGCTGAGATGCATATGAAAGAATGATTTCAGTGAGTCCAGACTCTCCCATGTTCCTATGCATAGAAAAGCACTAAATTCCTTAAATTGAGAGATCTGCTTTTCCTTAATTAATAATAGTCTTTTGATGCTCAGAATATCTGCTCCTTGTTGTGTGCATGCATGCATGCATTTTAAGTTCCTTCAGTCCTGTCTGACTCTGTGCAACCCTATGGACTGTACCCACCAGGCTCCTCTGTCCATGGGATTCTCCAGGCAAAAATACTGCAGTGGGCTACCATGTCTTCCTGTAGTGGACCTTCCTGACCCAGGGATTTAACCCATGTTTACTGCATCTCCTGTATTGCAGGAGGATTCTTTACCACTGAGCCACTGGGGAAGCCCACTCCTTGTTATAAGCTTGTATATAACCTGACTCCTCCCTTACCTACTCAGAACAATTCTCTCAGTTCTTTTGAGATGCTGTCTCCTGGGCTTGAAGTCCGAAAAATCCCCACCAAATAAAACATAAATCTCAACTTCTAGGCTATGACAGGCTGGTTGAGTCCACTTCCCTAACTCTACTTCCCTGACTCCACAAAGCAATCTTTCACTCACCCCAGTCTCTTCCTATTGTTGTTTAGTTGCTAAGTCATGTATGACTCTTTACAATCCCATGAACTGCAGTATGACAGGTGTTCCTGTCCTTCACCATCTCCCAGAGTTTGCCCAAAGTCATGTCCATTGAGTCAGTGAAGCCATCCAACCATCTCATCTTCTCTTGCCCCCTTCTCCTCTTGTCCTCAACCTTTCCCAGCACCAGGGTCCTTATCGACAAATCAGATCTTTGTATCAGGTGATCAAATTATTGGAGCTTCAGCTTCAGCATCAGCCCTTCTAATGAATATTCAGAGTTGATTTCCTTTAGGATTGACTGATTTAACCTCCTTGCTGTCCTAGGAACTCTCAAGAATCTTCTCCAGCACCACAGTTCAAAAGCATCAATTCTTTGGTGCTCAGCCCTCTTTATGGTCCAACTCTCATATCAGTACATGACTACTGGAAAAATCACAGCTTTGACTATATGGACCTTTGTTGGCAAAGTGATATCTCTGCTTTTTAATATGCTGTCTAGGTTTGTCAAAACTTGTCTTCCAAGGAGCAAGTGTCTTTTAATTTCATAGCTGCAGTCACCATCAGCAGTGATTTTGGAGCCCAAGAAAATAAAGTCTGTCACCCTTTCCACTTTTTCTCATCTATTTACCATGAAGTGATGGGACTAGCCATGATTTTAGTGTTTTGAATGTTCAGCCTTAAGCCAGCTTTCTCATTCTCCTCTTTCACCTCATCAAGAGGCTCTTTAGTTTCTCTTCACCTTTGCCATTAGGGTGGTGTCATTTGCACATCTGAGGTTGTTGATATTTCTCCCAGCAATCTTGATTTCAACTTTTGAGTCATCCAGCCTGGCACTTTGCATGATGTGCTCTGTATATAAGTTAAAGAAGAAGTGTGACAATATACAGCCTTGATGTACTCCTTTCCCAATTTTGAACCACTCTGTTGTTCCATGTCAGGGTTGTAACTGTTGCTTCTGGACCTGCATACAAGTTTCTCAGGAGGAAAGTAAGATGGTCTGGTATTCCCACTTCTTTAAGAATTTTCCAGAGTTTTTTGTGATCCACACTGTCAAAGGCTTTACCATAGTCAATGAAGCAGATTTTTTTTTGGTGGGGGGAGGTGGATTTCTTTGCTTTTTCTATCATCCAGCAGATGTTGGCAATTTGATCTGTTTTCTTTGCCTTTTCTAAATCCAACTTGTACATCTGAAAGTACATGGTTCATGTACTACTGAAGACTAACTTTAAGGATTTTGAGCCTAATCTCGTTAGCAAGTAAAATGAGTGCAATTGTTTGATAATTAAAAAATCTTTGGCATTGCCTTTCTTTGGGATTGAAATGGAAAATGACCTTTTCTAGTCCTGTGGCCACTGATGAGTTTTCCAAATTTACTGGCATTTTAAGTGAAGCACTTCAGATATTAACCTAGACTTCCCTTCCTTTGAGAATCTTCACCTGACCCTGAAAGACCTTGATAGATGTCTATGACACCCGACACCCTCTTATACCATTATAGCTGGTCTCACCACAATGTATTTCATTTCCAGGCTATGTGTTTATTCTCTTTTTTTCCTTTTTGAAATTTTTTTTTTTTTTTTTTTTGCTTATTTACTTGCTCTCTCTAAAGAGTGTTATAATTTTCTATGCTTTCAACTATCTATGCAGATAGCTTCTAAATCTATATCTAAAACCTGCTAGAATTCTCCACATTAAAATATACAAAACTAAACTTATCATCCTATCTTTTCAAAACCTAGTCCTCCTGACACCTCATTTTTAAAATAGCCTCACTGTCCTCTTGGTTACAAAGGAAATCTTAAATTTACTTTTGTTCTCTCCTTTCCTCTTACCACCCAGATTAAACATGAGCCCAGTAGGGAAGAAAAAATTGTCACTCTAAAATATCTCTTTGGGATGAGGATTATTTCAAGCTGGAAACAAACAAGACCCAAAAGATTCAGAAGAAACTGTGACCTTCCCTCTAACTGCCTAAAAATGTTTTTAGATAAAAGGCCTGATTCCAGAATAGAGCTACCACCAGAGTTATCTGCAAAGAATATGGGCTAGCTGTGATGGGTGAAACTCAGCAGGGCATAGAGATCAGAGTGGACTCTGTCCCATTGTCTCTGCATGGCTCTGCAAATATTTGTTTACCAAATATTTGCTTTTCCATTTCATTGTGAATTGCCTTCCTCCATTTTACAGTCCCAACCCATTACCCTCTTTCTTCCGTAACTGAAGGTATTTAAAGTGAGGGCTTTGATCATTTTGGTGAGTTAATCCATTTTCCTGGGACTTTCTCATGTTTACATGTTATTAAACTTTTTCTTGATCATCTTCTGTTAATGTTTTATGTTATGGCTTGCTATAAAGTTAAAAATTTAACAACTAATTTTCTCTTTTAAGTTATACATTGAATTAAATAATGTACACACGCTTTTTTCTCTGCTAATTATGCCAATAATTTCTGTCCTGTTTAACTAGTTATTCTTATCTTGATTCACAGGTGATAGGATCAAGCAGTCAGCAGAAAAAGAGTAAGAACATCTTGACCCCAACCACAATGGCCATGAATCACAGAATATCAAAACAAGCTATGCCAGCCTAGCAAGGTCTCAGTCACATTAGTCCTGCAACTCCCACTCTCAAAATTCTCCTTATGACAGTTTTCAAGACATGAGTTTGCTAGACTCCCCATTTTCTGGCAAATTAATAAAGTTCTCTTTCCTTTACCTTGTCCTTATTATTCTCATTTAGCATACAAAACAGAGACCAAATTTTTGGCTACAATGTCAATTTAATTCTTAGAGCAGCCAGAAGGACCTAGAAGGGTAGAAAAAAATTTTCTTCCTCTCCAGCACCCCACTAACCACTGTCTCCAGAATGTATTTCCATTATTGTGATTCACAGCTTCATTAGTTGCTACTGACACAGATACCTTCTAGCTGGCCCTTCAATTCAGGAGTCTGTCCTACCGAAGTCAACAGACACAGTGCTGCAAAATTTTCTTAATACAGTTATTTGTCCATGCTATTCCTTTACTTGTTAAGTCTTTTTTCTTTCTGGTATGCTTATTATTTTATTTTTTTTTTAATAATACAAATTCTTTATTATTAGGTTTATTTTTTTCCCAATTATTTTTATTAGTTGGAGGTGAATTACTTTACAATATTGTAGTGGTTTTTGCCATACATTGACATGAATCAGCCATGGATTTACATGTGTTCCCCATCCTGAACCCCCCTCCCACCTCCCTCCCCATCCCATCCCTCTGGGTCCTCCCAGTGCACCAGCCCCGAGCACTTGTCTCATGCATCCAACCTGGACTGGCGATCTGTTTCACACTTGATAATATACATGTTTTGATGCTGTTCTCTCAGATCATCCCACCCTCTCCTTCTCCCATAGAGTCCAAAAGTCTGTTCTATACATCTGTGTCTCTTTTTCTGTCTTGCATATAGGGTTATTGTTACCATCTTTCTAAATTCCATATATTTGTGTTAGTATACTGTATTGGTGTTTATCTTTCTGGCTTATTAAATCTTAACTTCTAAGTCTGGCTTTCTAAATTCCCCACAATCTAGCCCCAAACTATCATTCCAGCTCTATTTTCCACAATTACCTTCAGTTAATTAGATATTCCAGCCAAATTAATTCTGTCCTTGTTAGTGTTGTAGCCATGCATTTCAGGAAACAAACTCACTCAGAAGGATGATGCAGATAGTGGAATGTGGCTTATAACACCGGCAGACCTAAGGCAGAGTCTCCTCTTAGCCAAGGACCCCGATCAGTTTTTGTGAAAATCTTATATACCCTAAGTATACATGCCCAAACCCACCTCCACAAATTCCCTGAAACTAGTCTGAACAAAGGAAAATAAAGATACAATTAAAGTTAACCCATGATTCATATGCTTTAAGCCTAGGTAGCTAACAGTGGACAATTATCAATAGGCCTGTGGTCATACCCCAATAAGCATAATAGAATTTATGATTTTATTCATTTGTATAGATAATTAGGATATTCTTTTAGGCAATGGAGAGTCTAAGTACGAGTCCTGGGGCTCTTCCCTCTGGGTGTCTGGTTTTCCAGCTGGTATGTCGTTTCCATACATACTGGGCATATAGTTCAAAGTCCACAGTCCGGCCCAAGATAGAGTCCTGCTTTCAAGATGGAGCCTTTTCTGTCCGTTTTCTCCTTCACTAGGAGTCCCTATAATTCCTTGATTTTATTAACTTTTCATTTCCAATGCATAGGAAGATGCCACCCACACCTAAAACTCTTACCTAAAAATCCCATATTTTTCCTGATCCCTTTTTTTAAGTGATCTTTTTCTCACTTGAACCACAATCTATATTTTTTTAGTTTTATTTGTATTAGTCAGCTTCATCTTTACCTGTCTTACAGGTTTCTAGTCAATTTGAAATTCCTTAAAGAAGGAACAGGGCTTCGCAGGTTGGTGCTAGTGGCAAAAAAATCTGCCTGCAATTCAGGAGACATAAGAGACATGGGTTCGTATGCTGTAATGATCTTTATCTTTCTGGCTTACTTCACTCTGTATAATGGGCTCCAGTTTCATCCATCTCATTAGAACTGATTCAAATGAATTCTTTTTAACGGCTGAGTAATATTCCTTGGTGTATATGTGCCACAGCTTCCTTATCCATTCATCTGCTGATGGGCATCTAGGTTGCTTCCATGTCCTGGCTATTATAAACAGTGCTGTGATGAACATTGGGGTGCACGTGTCTCTTTCAGATCTGGTTTCCTCGGTGTGTATGCCCAGAAGTGGGATTGCTGGGTCATATGGCAGTTCTATTTCCAGTTTTTTAAGAAATCTCCACACTGTTCTCCATAGTGGCTGTACTAGTTTGCATTCCCACCAACAGTGTAAGAGGGTTCCCTTTTCTCCACACCCTCTCCAGAATTTATTGCTTGTAGACTTTTGGATAGCAGCCATCCTGACTGGCGTGTAATGGTACCTCATTGTGGTTTTGATTTGCATTTCTCTAATAATGAGTGATGTTGAGCATCTTTTCGTGTGCTTGTTAGCCATCTGTATGTCTTCTTTGGAGAAAATTTAGAAAGATGGTAACAATAACTTTATATGCAAAACAGAAAAAGATACACAGAAGTATAGAACAGACTTTTGAACTCTATGGGAGAAGGTGAGGGTGGGATGTTTCGAAAGAACAGCATGCATATTATCTATGGTGAAACAGATCACTAGCCCAGGTGGGATGCATGAGACAAGTGCTCGGACCTGGTGCACTGGGAGGACCCAGAGGAGTCGGGTGGAGAGGGAGGTGGGAGGGGGGATCGGGATGGGGAATACGTGTAACTCTATGGCTGATTCATGTTAATATATGACAAAATCCACTGAAATGTTGTGAAGTAATTAGCCTCCAACTAATAAAATAAAATTAAAAAAAAAAAAAAAAGAGAGAGAGACATGGGTTCAGTTCCTGAGTCAGGAAGATCCCCTAGAAAAGGGCATGGCAACTCACTCCAGTATTCTTGACTGAAGAATCCTATGGACAGAGGAGTCTGGCAGGCCACAGTCCATTGGGTTGCAGAGTCAGACATGACAGAGTAACAGCATGCAAAGAAGGAACATGTTTTTATTTTCTTAGTGTTACCTTCAACACACAACCCTAGAAAAAAAGCAGTAAAAAATAGGAATAGAAGAGAACTCCCCAGATGATATCACTACAAATGTCTCATACCAAATCAAAAGCAAATTTGGAGAGTCTGGCTATGTTTTAGGTAGAAATAATTCAGTTTAGGATAGACTTCTTAAATTTTGAAAGTTTCTGTCATGTCTGACTCTTTGCGACCCCATGGAATATACATTCCATGGAGTTCTCCAGGCCAGAATACTGAGTGGGTAGCCGTTCCCTTCTCCAGGGGATCTTCCCAACCTAGGGATCAAAATCAGGTCTTCCACACTGCAGGTGGTTTCTTCACCATCTGAACCACCAGGGAAGCCTGTGAGCAGTTTGAAATATGACAGAGAAAGCTAGTAGGTAAATAATAGAAAAATATTTGAGTATGTCAATTATTTAATTACCCAGTATGCTTTAAATGTCTACTGATATCCTCAAATTATTTTAGATGCAGAAAGAAGTTCTAAAAAGTGGGAAATACTTCAGCAAGTATGTTCAGAACCTCATCTTAAGTGACTGTACCATAAAGTTTCCTCCAAGAATAAAAAAGATCAGCAAAACCATCTTCCCATGTTTATAAAGCTACCTTTTAATTAAGAAGCCTCCTGGAGTTGAAAGGTAGTAATACAAAAGCACTGAGAAACTGAACTCAAGTCATCTTGGAATTTTTTTTATTTTTAGTAGTTTCTCTGTCTTAGGAATTAAAAATGCAAACTATATCTAGTAATAGGAAGGAGACTCTAGACTTGCAAATAAAAAATAAGCAGTTAGACAATAAGAAGAGGAAAATGCAAATAAAACAGCCAAAGAAATTATAAAACTTTTAAATGTCAGTTATATAAAGAATCATGGTTTGAAATCATAACAGATGCAAGTGATTTTGATAATCTAAAAAGTAAGATAGATAATTGGAAAGAAAACCAAAATAACAAATGATACCTGGACAAAATAATTATTGTAACTGTTTAAAGTTTCAATAAAATTGCTTTAGCTGATCAGAATGTATTCAGGATATAGAGTTGCATTCTTCTTTCAAAAATTAAATATAAATCTTAAACATTCTGGATTTTTTTTTCTTGGAAATATAGCAATCTCTGAATTGTTTAAGTATTTGAAACTGAAATAAAATTTTATGAACCTATACATGAGCTCTCCTCTAGAAGTACAAATTTTTTAAAAATAATAATTAGGGTCAAATTATCCCCATAGCATAAATGAGACATTGTGTGTCTTTTATACATATCCCTGGCATACAGTAAGAGGCATAGAGTAGGAATTATTAAGAGAAAATAAATGAGGACTAAGCATGATATGAGCTCTGCTTAGTAATCCAGCTTCATTATTTACTACTCCTTTAAAATATACTTATAGTCTACCCACATTTAACCACTCACATTGCTGTAACACCCACATTTTCCTATATAGTTAAGCCTCTGCTCCTACTAATTTGTCTCTCTCATATGATATTTCCAAGTTACCCACATAATAGTCTTTACTGTTCTGTTAACTGAATTCTATGACCAAGAGATCAATCCAAGGTAAAGATATAACAATTGTAAATATATATGCCCCAGCATAGGAGTAGCCCAACATATAAGGCAAATGTTAATAGTCATAAAAGAAGAAATCAACAGTAGCACAATAATAGTGAGGAAATTTAACACTCCACTTACAGGCTCAGGTGGTAAAGAGTACGCCTGCAATGTGGGAGACCTGATTTCAATCCCTGGGTCAGGAAGATCCCCTGGAGAAGAAAATGGTAACCCACTCCAGTGTTCTTGCCTGGAAAATCCCATAGACAGAGGAGCCTGGTGGGCTACAGTCCCTAAGGTCAAAAAGAGTTGGACACAACTAAGTGACTTCACTTTCGCTTACATCAAAGGACATATCATCCAGAAAAATTCAATAAGAAACACAGGAATTTAATAATAAAAATCCATTAGACCAAATGGACTTATTTATAAAGCATTTTATCTGAAAGCAGCAGGATACACACTCTTTGTAAGTGCACATGGAACATTCTCTAGGGTAGATCACATGCTAGGCCATAAAACAAGACTCAATAACTAAGAAAAATGAATTCATATCAAGCACCCTTTCCAACCAAAGTGTTAATGTGATTAGAAATCACTTATAAGGGCCTCTCTGGTGGCTCAGTGGTAAATAGTCTGCCTGCCAATGCAAGAGGAATGGGTTTGATCCCTGATCCAGAAAGATCCCACATGCCATGGAGTAGCTAAGTCCCTTGGACTTCAAGGAGATAAAACCAGTCAATTCTAAAGGAAATCTACCCTGAATATTCATTGGAAGGACTGATGCTGAAGCTGAAGTTCCAATAATTTGGCTACCTGATGTGAAAAACTGACTCATTGGAAAAGACCCTGATGATGGGAAAGATTGAAGGTAGGAGGAGAAGGATATGACAGAGGATGAGATGGTTGGATGACATCACTGACTCGATGGACATGAGTTTGAGCAATTCCTGGGAGTTGGTGATATACAAGGAAGTCTGGCTTGCTGCAGTTCACGGTTTTGCAAAGAGTCAGACATTGCTGAGCCTCTGAACAGAACTGAAGATACACATAGAGAAACTGAATTTCAGTGTTAAAGTGGGAGTCATATAAATATACAAACTGAAGAAATAATTCATCAAATAAGGGAAATTAATTTAATTTTATAAACTTCATATGCAAAAGAACAAGAAAGCAGTATCTCCAGAATTTGGAGGAAGAAATAGATTTCAGAAATAAAGGGAACAACTAACCAAATTGTTTTTAACATGTCAAGGAAACAGAAAAATATTCAAAATATACAAAGGCTTGTCAACTATATGTCTTATGTACTCTTTGTGAAAAATCTACTTGACTAGATAATCTATCAAGCAAAAGGTTGAAACTGTGGGAAGAAAATCCTTGTGGTAAATGTTAATTTTAAAAGATATATTCACTGCTGTTTAAAAATTTAAATCATGGTTACAAAATTTTTTTATGATTTTAACTCAACAGCAAAGCCATATAATGAAATAGTTGATAATTATTCATAATTCAGTTATAATATACCAAGGAAAATATCCCAGACTAGTCACCATAACTGAAAGATAAAAAGAAAGAGGGTGGTAAAATTGTACAATTTTTTTCACCATTTTTAGATGACATAAATTACATAGGCCCTAAATATATTTTTTAAAACTTTAGAAAATAAATTAAAAAATATAATTATAATCATTAATTTTAATACTTCTTTAGTTCTTATCATGATAGATTGAGAAATCTTATAATGGTAGATTGAGATTCAAGAAGGATGCAATATTTCTAATTATAATATTTAATATAATTAATAGAGTTGCTATAAAAATTTATAGACTATAGAGGTGTTACCATTTTATAGGTTCCTGTGAACTCACAAAGAAAATCTCAATAAATTCTTGAAAATAAGAAAGCATAATCTTTGAGTACAATTTAGTGAAAACAGATATACCTAACAAAAGTAAAAAATAAAACTAACTTTAATTTAATTTACCTAACTTTAATTTAATTTAAATTAATTTGCCAACTTTCAAGTCAAGAAGAAAATCCAAAAAAGCTGAAATTATAGAATGTTTGAAAATAAGGTTTAGGAAAGGAAAGAAGGAAAGAAGATAAACCAAAGGAAAGAAGATAAAAATAATTTAGCATTCAGTATAGGATGCTGAGAAACCTGTAGGCAGGTCAGAAAGCAACAATTAGAACTGGACATGGAACAACAGACTGGTTCCAAATAGGAAAAGGAGTATGTCAAGGCTGTATATTGTCACTGCTTATTTAACTTCTATGCAGAGTACATCATGAGAAACGCTGGGCTGGAAGAAGCACAAGCAGGAATCAAGATCTCCGGGAGAAATATCAATAACCTCAGATATGCAGATGACACAACCCTTATGGCAGAAAGTGAAGAGGAACTAAAAAGCCTCTTGATGAAAGTGAAAGAGGAGAGTGAAAATGTTGGCTTAAAGCTCAACATTCAGAAAACTAAGATCCTGGCTTCTGGTCCCATCACTTCATGGGAAATAGATGAGGAGACAGTGGAAACAGTGTCAGACTTTATTTTTTGGGCTCCAAAATCACTGCAGATGGTGACAGCAGCCATGAAATTAAAAGAAGCTTACTCCTTAGAAGGAAAGTTATGACCAACCTAAATAGCATATTAAAAAGCAGAGACATTACTTTGCCAACAAAGGTCCGTCTAGTCAAGGCTATGGTTTTTCCAGTGGTCATGTATGGATGTGAGAGTTGGCCTGTGAAGAAGGCTGAGTGCCAAAGAATTAATACTTTTGAACTGCGGTGTTGGAGAAGACTCTTGAGAGTCCCTTGGACTGCAAGGAGATCCAACCAGTCCATCCTAAAGAAGATCAGTCCTGGGTGTTCATTGGAAGGACTGATGCTGAAGCTGAAACTCCAATACTTTGGACACCTCATGCAAAGTGTTGACTCATTGGAAAAGACCCTGATGCTGGGAGGGATTAGGGGCAAGAGGAGAAGGGGACGACAGAGGATGAGATGGCTGGATGGCATCATCTACTCAATGGACATGAGTTTGAGTAAACTCCAGAAGTAGGTGATGGATAGGGAGGCTTGGCTTGCTGCTGTCCATGGGGTCGCAAAGAGTCGAACACAACTTAGCGACTGAACTGAACTGAACTGATAGGATGCTGAACTAATACATCCTAGGAAAGTGAAAGCAATAAACCAATAAGATAAAAGCACTGATTAACAAATTAGAGAAACAATAGAATTGATATCACTAGGAGATGTAAGCAATAGTAACAATACCTTTTTAAATACGTAACTTTCTACTTGGCTTAGTCAAGGCGGTAGATGGGGAAAAGTTAAAGCACAAGTAAATAAATTTAAGTGTGAGAACAAGGAATAATATACCAGGACAGAAATGATAGAGCTACAAGAAAGTAGTGTACAAAATTCTATGCTAGTAAATATGAAATGTTCCTTGAATGGATGATTTTTTCAAGACATATGTTTCCCAAATTAACTCCTAAATGGACAGAAAATATAAACACCCAATAATCTTAAAGGAAATTAGACAGTTGTCAAAGAACCACTACCTTAATCTCCATCAACAATTTTTAAAAACAAGGACTTTGCATGTCTACAGTGTTCTGGCAGCAATATTTATTATCCACAAGATTGAAAAATTACATCCAGTTATCTCATTACTCTGGAATGTATTTTGTCTGGTTTAGATATTTTAATTGGCTTTAAATATTTATTTATTTTATTAATATCCTCTTTCTACATGGAATTCATTGTCTGGTTTTAAGTTGTTTCTAACAATTACAAAATCCATAATCACCTTGCTTGAGAGAATCTTGTAATTCGATTCCTTCCATCTCCAAGTTAGGAAATACATTCATTTCTCTTTATCATGGTCATCCAGGAAGCTAGTGGTAGAACAAGCACTAGAAAGAAATGGTTACTTCCCCAGAATAGAAAAGCTAAGAAAACGTTCCTTTGCTAGGTGTTGGATGGAGGGGAAATTGCTATTATATGTATTTCCCAGATTTTATTCCTATAAGTACTTTAGCCTTAGTTAACAGTGCTTTAAGGATCTTATCACTTACATATATACTCTGTTTATATCAGAATAAGGAAGCAAATTTGTTAAACTATCTTGAAAACTTCTTGAGTTAATAAAAATGTATTCTGAGGAGACTGAAGTCAAAACTAGAGCCTAGGGTAACAGATGTCTCACAAATTGCAACGCTTTTGCAAATGTATAAGGTTTTTTAAGTGGTCCCCAAAGATTACTAAGGACCTCACTGTTATGAGAAAAAAGTGGAATCATCAGTGCATAGCCTCGGTGAGAAATAATGTCACATCCTGACATTAGCAACCCCATTAAAGCTGTTGAGAAAAAACAAGCTGGAAGGTAACAGCTGTATTTCTAAATGATGAAAATGTTAAAGGTACTGCAGAGGTCTGTAGTGGTTATTTACTTTCATCACAGAGGTGCACTGATCAAGTAGGTTCATTTAATTGCAATTTTACAAAAAAAAAAAAGAAAATAGGTCTTTTAAGATTTAGAGCACCATGTGAATGAGGACTTATGCTGCTTCTCTTTTCTCTTCTGAAAAGTGTACATTTTAAGGCTGAGTTCAAAGTCTTGTGAAGGTCAGCCTTTGGTTACATAAGTAAATCAGTATGTATTAATCCTCAGATTTGAAACAACTTTAACAATGATTTGTATATTCCATGGGGAATTTTTGTTTTCTCTGTTTGTTTTGTTATATTTTTTTGCCCATAATGGTCCCTGCAGCATATTGTATGCTTAATAAACATTCATTAAATTCTCTGATGGCTCAATGTCACACTTTGTGTTCGAATAACCACAGATTGTCTTATTGTTCTTTACGTATACCAGAGATTTCTTCTCTTTTGTTCATGTTTTGCCTCTGCTTAGTAGGTCCGTATCCCCAAATCACCTTTAAAGATTTAGTAAATAAGTACTCTTTTTTGCTGTGTGTGCTGTACTAAGTCACTTCAGTCATGTCTGACTCTTTGTGATCCCATTGACTGTAGCCAATCAGGCATTATTAATCTCTCTACTTTCTGGCTGTGTTTTTGGCCCAATTCAGCATTCTCTGGTGCCCTAGGAACCACTATGGCAGAACTTTCTACATTACACCATGATGGTCTGTTTAAAACCTATTTTACCTCTAAAACGGTGAGCTTCTACAAGGCAAGGACAAATTCTCAGTCATTTTGAGGTTCCCACACTTTACACAATAAATGTAAGTTAAAAGACTCCCTGTATCTATCGACTGACTTTGTAGATATTAAGGAAGAAAAAATATCTCATGACTCTAGGGGAGCATTCTCTAGGGACACTCTAGGGAGAGAATACATATTTTATCTACCCTCTTTCACACAAAAGATCTGGCATAAGAACATTTTTATACCTAGTTTTTAAAAAATCAAACCTAAAAGAAAATTATTCCATCTTCTCATCTCAACAAAAAGGGGAAAACTCGGTTGCAGACTGGGAGAAAGGACTAAAAGCAGCAGGTGGAGAAAAATTAAAAGGGTTAAGTAGTTCTGTGAATCTTACATAGAGAGCACATGTATTCCACACCAGAGGGAATATCTGGTAGGGATAACCTGGGGATCTGCTCTTGACATTTCAATTCCCTCTCTCCTTTCTCAAGGCTATTTGTTAGCTTGAACACGTAGTTGTATATAGTAAGCCTACTGGTTAGTAGAATCTACTTTTGTAAGATCTCTGTGTTAATTAGCTCAGCTCCAGGACATTTCTGGTGGTCTACCAAATGCTTATTCTCTTCTTTTTTATTAACAGAGCCATAACTTTATACACACCCTTGTAGAGTGGTGGGTGTATAATGCAGGTCTAAAACTAGCAATCCAAATCCAACAATACATTAAAACCATCATATATCATGATCAAGTGGGATTTATCCCAGGGATGCAAGGATTTTTTCAATATCTGCAAATCAATCAGTGTGGTACACCACATCAATAAATTGAAGAATAAAAACCATATGATCATCTCAGCAGATATAAAAAAGTTTTTGACAAAGTTTAGCATTCATTTATGATAAAAACTCTCCAGAAAGTGGACACAGAGAGAACATATTTCAACATAATAAAGGCAGTTCAGTTCAGTTCAGTCGCTCAGTCGTATCCGACTCTTTGCGACCCCATGAATCACAGCATGACAGGCCTCCCTGTCCATCACAAACTCCCGGAGTCTACTCAAACTTATGCCCATCGAGTCGGTGATGCCATTCGGCCATCTCATCCTCTGTCGTTCCCTTCTCCTCCTGCCCCCAATCCCTCCCAGCATCAGGGTCTTTTCCAATGAGTCAACTTTTCGCATGAGGTGTCCAAAGTATTGGAGTCTCAGCTTCAGCATCAGTCCTTCCAATGAACACCCAGGACTTATCTCCTTCAGGATGGACTGGTTGGATCTCCTTGCAGTCCAAGGGACTCTCAAGAGTCTTTTCTTCTAAGATCAAGAATAAGAAAAGGATGTCAACTCTCACCACTTTAATTCAACATATTTTTGTAAGTCCTAGTTATAGCAATCACAGAGGAAAATGAAGTAAAACAATCCAAATTGGAAAACAGAAGTAAAACTGTCACTGTTTGCAGATAATCTGATGCTACACACAGAAAATCCTAAAGATGCTACTAGAAAACTGCTAAAACTCATCAGTGAAGTAGCTGAATTTGGATAGAAATTCCAGAAAGTTCTTTTAAAACAATTAAACTTGGCTGGCTTGTCTCTTTAGCTCCCTGCCCCTTCTCTTTTTATTTTTTAAACATTTGCTCTTCATTGGGCCTGAAAGTCAGACATCCATATCATGAACATAAAAGAAAGGGATGCAGCCTAAGAGTGCTATGTTGATAAAAGTTAGAATAGCAACTAATGGCTTTTAAAAGTCATATAATCATCCCTACATTTCTCGTTTTATGAAAAACTATTTCTTTCCCTTTAGTGTGATTATAACACTGCTTTTCATGAGGCAGAAACTATTCTTAGCTAATAACAATCTCTTACTGTCATTAGAAAGGGGCTCTAGAGATGACTTTGAAGTGTTGGAGAACACTTTAACTCTCTTTTGATTAGGGAAAATGAGATCAGAGGTTTCATATTGATGTATCATAGCAACAACAGTGAAAATAAAATTGCTGTATGACATAAACAATAAAATATCAGGAGTTTGGAAGTGAGGATATGTGGGGAGACCAGAGGAACAAAAAGAAGAGGAGATATAGTGAAAGACAAGTTGTGGAGAAGAATTCTAAGCCAATATGATGGCAGCCTAGACTAAGACTGGGAGGGCCAACTTGCTCCCAAATAAAGATAGATGAAAATTTCCTGTAGATAAATGAAGCGAGGTTTCAGAAATGAAAATGTTAGTATTAAATTTTGCATTGTGATTTTTCTATGTTTAAATTTCCTTTTGCTAACCTGATATTTTCAGTAAAATTCCCTATTATCCTGGGGGTAACTAAAGAGAAAGCAAACATCTAGTCTGAGCTGAGGTGTACAGTAGGGGAGTAGGTTCCATGGGAGACAAATGGTTAAGAAAGTGTAACAGAACTTTGAATAAAGTAGAAAACCAGGATGACAGGTATGTGGGGGAAATGAAATACCTAAGTAATCCTGAAGAAAAAGTTGGGGTTTCCCCACCCTCCAGATTGCTTAGTGTAAGAAAGGACTTAATGAAATATTAAAGGAGGAAGTCAAGACCCTAAAATGTTGGAAGACTGGGGAACATGCAGGTGGTTCAGTTCAGTTCAGTTCAGTCGCTCAGTTGTGTCCGACTCTTTGCGACCCCATGAATCGCAGCATGCCAGGCTTCCCTGTCTATCACCAACTCTCGGAGTTTACTCAAACTCATGCCCATCGAGTCGGTGATGCCATCCAGCCATCTCATCCTCTGTCGTTCCCTTTTCCTCCTGCCCCCAATCCCTTCCAGCATCAGGGTCTTTTCCAATGAGTCAACTCTTCGCATGAGGTGGCCAAAGTATTGGAGTTTCAGCTTCAGCATCAGTCCTTCCAATGAACACCCAGAGCTGATCTCCTTTAGAATGGACTGGTTGGATCTCCTTGCAGTCCAAGGGACTCTCAAGAGTCTTCTCCAACAACGCAGTTCAAAAGCATCCATTTTTTGGCGCAGCTTTCCTCACAGTACAACTCTCACATCCATACCTGACCACTGGAAATACCATAGCCTTGACCAGATGGACCTTTGTTGGCAAAGTAATGTCTCTGCTTTTTAATATGCTGTCTAGGTTAGTCATAACTTTCCTTCCAAGGAGTAAGTGTCTTTTAATTTCATGGCTGCAGTCACCATCTGCAGTGATTTTGAAACCCAAAAATATTAAGTCTGACACTGTTTCCAATGTCTCCCCATCTATTTCCCGTGAAGTGATGGGACCAGATGCCATGATCTTAATTTTCTGAATGTCGAGCTTTAAGCCAACATTTTCACTCTCCCGTTTCACTTTCATCAAGAGGCTTTTTAGTTCCTCTTCACTTTCTGCCATAAGGGTGGTGTCATCTGCATATCTGAGGTTATTGATATTTCTCCCAGCAGTCTTGATTCCAGCTTGTGCTTCTTCCAGCCCAGCGTTTCTCATGATGTACTCTGCATAGAAGTTAAATAAGCAGTGACAATATACAGCCTTGATGTACTCCTTTTCCTATTTGGAACCAGTCTGTTGTTCCATGTCCAGTTCTAATTGTTGCTTTCTGACCTGCATACAGGTTTCTCAAGAGGCAGGTCAGGTGGTCTGGTATTCCCATCTCCTTCAGAATTTTCCACAGTTTATTGTGATCCACACAGTCAAAGGTTTTGGCATAATCAATAAAGCAGAAATAGATGTTTTTCTGGAATTCTCTTGCTTTTTCAATGATCCAGCAGATACTGGCAATTTGATCTCTGGTTCCTCTGCCTTTTCTAAATCCAACTTGAACATCTGGAAGTTCACGGTTCATGTATTGCTGAAACCTGGCTTGGAGAATTTTGAGCATTACTTTACTAGCATGTGAGATGAGTGAAATTGTGCAGTAGTTTGAGCATTCTTTGGCATTGCCTTTCTTAGGGATTGGAATGAAACTAACCTTTTCCAGGCCTGTGGCCACTGCTGAGTTTTCCAAATTTGCTGATATATTGAGGGCAGCACTTTCACAGCATCATCTTTCAGGATTTGAAATAGCTCAACTGGAATTCCATCACATCCACTATTTTTGTTTGTAGTGATGCTTTCTAAGACCCACCTGACTTCACATTCCAGGATGTCTGGCTCTAGGTGAGTGATCACACCCTCGTGATTATCTGGGTTATGAAGATCTTTTTTGTACAGTTCTTCTGTGTATTCTTGCCATCTCTTCTTACTATCTTCTGCTTCTGTTAGGTCCATACCATTTCTGTCCTTTATTGAACCCATCTTTGCATGAAATGTTCTCTTGGTATCTCTAATTATCTTGAAGAGATCTCTAGTCTTTCCCATTCTGTTATTTTCCTCTATTTCTTTGCATTGATCGCTGAGGAAGGCTTTCTTATCTGAGGTGTTTAATACTTGGGTTTTATAGAAGAAAAGTGGCACATTGTCCCTTGAGTTATTCCATGGTGCACTAATCTTCAGACCAGATATATCCATTCAGACAAGTGACCATCAATGTAAAGGAATTTTGGTAACTTTCACTAAATGTTTCTAAAGCTACTAAATTGGAAATCTGTCCTGCATAATTTTGCTTAATTCAAGGGACTATGCTTTGTAGGAAAACCAATCAACTGTTTTTCCCATGAGAGACTTGCTTACATTAAAGAAAATGTAAGTAACACCACTCATGTGTGTTCACTCATTTATGGTAGACTGTAAAGCATAATGTAAAAAAAAAATTTACAGATTATTTTTAAAGGGAAAACATGACATTTCACATACTAAATTTGGATGAAAGGTCATTTTTTCTCAAGAAAGAGTCCTAACTGACTAAAAAGCTTAGGAGCAGTACCATCATTAACATTATATCACATCTGCATTTTTTTGCATATTTCTACATAATATCAATTTATTGAAACTCCAGGAAAATTTAGCTCTTTATAAAATGTTTGGGACTACTCTGGCCCAAATATTTGTTTTCAGTGTTTCTTCTCAATTTTTATACATTTTGTACCTCTATCAGGGTCCAATGAGGAATGTTTTCTTAAAAATTTCAAGCATAAGAAAATGGAGAAAATTAGGGCTTACAAATAATTTGAAAAGACCGGAAGAGTGGAATTCAGAGGGACTTTCATTGGATTTTTGTCTTCAAAGTCAATCCACAAAAACATTAGTTCAAGGGTCATGTAGAGCTGCTGTATGGCTTCTACCACTGTGGCCCACAGCAGCCCTACACCCTCCAAGTGGATAAACAGATTGTGGAAAGTGAAATATTCCACTGCAGGCACTCATATCTGTTTGTCTGTCAGTGCTGTCTCCATCCCTCTTCAGGTTTCCATATATCATGGGAAGCCATCTCATTGGTAGAATCTATTCATGTAGACATGTTCGATAAGTGCCATTATGTAAGAGACCTATCAAACTTCCTTTGGAGTTCCAGGGATTTTCATAGTCCAGGATTTAGGGTAGAATCAGTCTGATTACTATTGAACAGGTAAAAAAACATTTACACTTGGTTCTCTCTGGTATGCAAGTTGGGGATGACATTTATTAGTCTTCTCAAACCCTCAATCATCTATATCAACATTCTATATGTTCTTAGTTATCACAAAGGAAATTATATCTTTACAATGGAAAATTCTGGTGGTCATTATTTTAATAAAATGCTCAAGCCACACCTGTCGAGGGACAACTTGACATTATATGCTTTCTGATGGGATACTAGAAGAGGAGCAATATATCGCTACTTGGCTATTTGTAACAAAAAAAAAAAACAACAATTTGAATATATTTATGGATGTGAGAGTTGGACTGTGAGGAAAGCTAAGAGCTGAAAAATTGATGCTTTTGAACTGTGATGTTGGAGAAGACTCTTGAGAGTCCCTTGGACTGCAAGGAGATCCAACCAGTCCATCCTGAAGGAGGTCAGTCCTGGGTGTTCATTGGAAGGACAGATGCTGAAGCTGAAACTCCAATACTTTGGACACCTCATGCGAAAAGTTGACTCATTGGAAAAGACCCTGATGCTGGGAGGGATTAGGGGCAGGAGAAGGGGATGACAGAGGATGAGATGGCTGGATGGCATCACCGACTCGATGGGCATGAGTTTGAGTAAACTCCGAGAGTTGGTGATGGACAGGGAGGCCTGGTGTGCTGCCATTCATGGGGTCTCAAAGAGTCGGACACGACAGAGCAACTGACTGAACTGACTGAGGAGGAAAAAGACAGATCCAGACTACTACCTGGACAATAAAATCAATTACTTAAACAAACATGTGAAATAATGTCTTGTATTCAAAATATTGAAAAACCATAGCAACAAAATTCCGGTGAAACTTCATTTTTCATGTGTGTATAAATTACATTTATGTAAATTTAAATCTAGATTGTATATTAGAAAATATCATGAATTATTGAATTATTATTAACTTTTTAGGTGTGATGATAGTTTGCAGTTATGCAAGCAATGCATGTTGAAGTCTTTGGGGTGAGATATTATGATAGTCATAATTTACTTTCAAGTGGTTTTGTGAAGTAAATCTCACATACACACAAAGGCTAAGTCTGTGGTTAAGTCTAGAAGACCTATAAATGGGTGTTCATTGTTCTATTCTTTCAATTTCATGATGATTTGGAGCTTCTAACAATAAAGACTGGGAAAAAGAAAATAATTTTGACATCCATTAAGCTCAACCTGTTAACACAGCAGGTATTATTAGTGCCAGTGTATAAATGCATAGGATGATTTTTTCACAGATTGGTCCCGTTGATTGTCACAAGGGGCACAAGAGCCTCTAGGGAAGAGTGGTTCACAGACTTATGATCTAGCAGGCAAGAATTCAATATGTTAGCATTTGTCAAACATGGTATATGTGTTAATAAGAACTGCATTTCACTGAATTTAAGATATGAAATATTTTTAAATACACCATAATTTTACATATATCCAAGAAAGAAAAAATTATTAATATAGTACAATGTCATCTAAAGGTAATTTTAAGAAAGATCTCAATATAAGAGATGCTAAAATATAAAAGAAAACATGACTCCTAGTCTTATTTCCCCCCAAATGGATGATTGCATGCATGCATATGAAGTTGCTTCAGTCATGTCTGACTCTTTGTGACCCTATAGGAGAATTCATGTAATTGCATTAAGATCCTAGTCATTGTCCTGTTTATTGCACCTCTAAGGGAAAAAATATGAATTTTTTGACTTAAATTATTTTCATATTTTGTTCTTATGAGTTGAGATTTATTTAAGAAAATTATTTGCTTTAAGCCATAATACTCACATCTATTTTTTCACTTTTCCATTATGATTTATTATAGGATATTGAATATAGTCCCATGCTATACACTAAGACCTTGTTGTTTATCTATTTTATACATAGTAGTTTTTATCTGTTAATCCAAAACTCCTAAATTATCCCTACCCACTTCCTTTCCCATTTGGTAACCATATATTTGCTTTCTATGTCTGTGTGTCTGTTTCTGTTTCGTAAATAAGTTCATATGTATTATACACATCGAGATTCCATGTATAATTGATAGCATATGATATTTGACTATATCTTTCTGACTTACTTCACTTAGTATGATAATCTCTAGATCCATTCATGTTGCTGTACATGGTATTATTTCTTTTTTATGGCTGAGTAGTATTCCATCATATTTATGTATCATATCTTTAGCCATTCCTCTGTCAAAGGACATTTAGGTTGCTTCCACATCTTGGCTATTATAAATAGTGCTACTATGAACATTAGGGTGTATATATTTTTTTGAATTAGTTTTTGCCTTTTCCAGATATACACATAGGAGTGGGATTGCTGGATCATATGGCAACTCTATTTTTAGCTTTTCAAGGAAGCTCCATACTGTTTTCCATAGTGACTCTACCAATTTACATTCTCACCAAGTGTAAGAGAGTTCCCTTTTCTCCATTCCCTCTCTAGCATTTATTATTTGTAGATTTTTGATGGTGGCTATTCTGACTGGTGTGAGGTGATACCTCATTGTAGTTTCAGTTTTCATTTCTCTAGTAATAAGTGATGTTGAGAAACTTTCCATGTACCTGTTGGCCATCTGTATGTTTTCTTTGGAGCAGTGTCTATTTAGGCCTTCTGCCCATGTTTTTATTGAATTGTTTGCTGTTTTTTGTTGTTGTTATGGAGTTGCATATGTTGCATATTTTGGAAATTAAGCCTTTGTTGATTGTTTCATTTGCAAGTATTTTTCCTAGTCCATAGGTTGTCTTTTCATTTTGCATATGGCTTCTTTGCTGTGCAAAAGCTTATAAGTTTGATTAGGTCCCATTTGTTTATTTTTGCTTTTATTTCTATTGTCTTGAGAAACTGACCTAAGGAAACAATGGTATGATTTATGTCAGAGAATGTTTTGCCTATGTTCTCTTCTAGTTTTATGGTATCATGTCTTATATTTTAGTCTTTAGGCCATTCTGAGTGCATTATTTATTTATTTATTTATTTATTTATTGGTATGGTGTGATTGTTCTAACTTCATTGATTTACATTCAGTTGCTGGCTTTCCAAACACTACTAGGTGAAGAGACTATCTTTTCTCTATTGTACATTTTGCCTGCTTTGCTAGAGATTAGTTGACCATAGATGCATGGGTTTATTTCTGGGGTCTCTATTCTGTTCCACTGATACACATGTCTGTTTTTGTGGCAATACATACCATGTTGCTTTGATTACTGTAGCTTTGTAGTGTTGCCTAAAGTCTTGGAAGGGTTATTCTTCCTGCTTTGTTCATTTTTCTCAGGATTGCTTTGTCAATTCTGTGTCTTTTTTTTTTTAATTTTTTTTAATTCTGTGTCTTTTATGGTTCCATATAAATTTTAGTATTATTTGTTCTAGTTAAGAATAATTTTAATAACAAATTAGACATAAGGTCTCTGTCTGTAGCACTGACATGATTGGATCTAGTACTTACAGAAGTAGTGAAGAAAATGGTACAGAAATATTTTGTAGAAGAAGAAAGAGGAGATTTTGACCCCTGTCATACATCTCAATCCTATGCCATAGTTCCACAAATGCCCTTAGTTTCAGGATAGAATTTCTTTTCTAAGTCATAATAAATATTACTGATGTGAAATGATTAAAGAAAACAAAATAATATTAGCAATTGCCCAAAATGGCATAGTGTAAAATCAACCCTCCACCGCCACCCCCTCCTCCCCAGGAAGAAAGAAAAAAAAAAAAAAAGAAAGAAAGAAACCTATCCCCTACCATTTTAAAACAAAAACCCGAATTCCTGACATCACTAAGATCTGGTACAGTGATTGTGGTAGATCCTGTTTTTGTTCAAGATATATGTTGTCTCCCTCCATGGTGGAGCCATCCTTTCTCTGTTTGGCTCAGGAGTGGCAATGTGACTTGCACTGGTCAATGAAAAGTGTGGGAATGTTACGTGTCACTTTGTGTGTAAGTTTTAAACGTGAGCTCATAGTCAGTTGTGTGTCTCTTTTGTTTTGCCCTGAGACTCAAAAAGGAACTATTTTGTAACCTTGGATGCTGCAGTAAAGGCTAGAGTGAATAGAGTTACAGCAATACAACTATGGCAGCAAAACAACTATGAACATGTAGGATGAATAAAGAACAGAACTTATTTTTTGATAGTTTGTGATTTTGGATTTGTTTGTCACTGCAGCATAATAGTATTAGGCTGATTAATACTTTGACTAGGAAAAATCTGATATCAGAGAACTAATCAATGTGCACATATACATAACAAAGACAATGACTAATACCTCCTCCCCAATTTTATTACAGATTAGAATTGCTAGAAGAACTAAATGCCTTTGATTAAAAATGTATCTGAAAATTTTATCTTTTTCCTTCTAATTCGGAACAACTGAATAATCAGAGACAGTCATAAAATAATGCTGGCTACCTGAGGTTGCTTGGCAATGCAGATAATCATCATTTTAAAAATTTAGTGGAAAGAAATATTAATGTTGAAGTGATAAAATAATAAAAATTTACATTTATTTAGTACTTATTTTATGCTATTCATTGTTCTAGGCTCTTAGTATGCATAAACTTCTTTACCCTCTTGTGTTAATTCTATGACTTAGATATTTTATTAATGAGGAAATAGAAGTCTTAAGAGATTAAAAAATGAGTCCAGAGTCACACATTTAGTAATGCCGGATTGTTGTTATTGTTTAGTTGCTAAGTTGTGTCTGACTCTTTGCAATCCCTTAGACTATAGCCTGTTGGGCTCCTCTGTTCATGGCATTTTCTAGGCAAGAATACTGGAGTGGGTTGCCATTCCTTCTCTAGGGGATCTTCCTGACACAGGGATTGAATCCATGTCTCCTGCATTGGCAGGCAGATTCTATACCACTGAGCCACCAGGGAAACCCCTAGTAATGCTAGAACCAGAGTTAAAATCTGTGGAGCCTCACTTCTGATGACATACTTAAACCCAAAGAGGAAGTCTTAATTTAAAGTAATATGTAATGTGAAGCAGTTAATGTCTAACATGGAAAGTTTGCTGTTGTGGTCATTTCAGGTATGGTATAAATGTCACTGCTAGGAACTAAAAAATATTTTTAAATCGGTAGTTCCTAGGGATCAGTATTATTTAGGGAATAATTGCTCTTTTTCCCCTTTTCCACATTCAATTGAAATACACCCTTAAAGTCTCTATTGTTACTTTTTTAACTGTGTAGCTTCTGGATGTTATTCCATGGCAAAGATTTGACAACTTGAGTGGAAATATTGTCCATTATGAAGATCCAAATGACTTGTAAATTGGGTCCAACAAGTTCTGTCCACTTGAACAACAAATATTTTAATTCAAATATCAATGATAGAATAAATATCAGGCACTGAACACATGTTAGATCCTTAGCACAGTTGATTTGGCACTCTTTTAAAATTATTGCTTGTTTTATATTTATGTGGTCTGTCATTCCTGGATTGTCAAGACTCTAGCTATGGATTTACGCTATCCTGCTAAGGAACTCATCCCATTCTGAGGATGACTTCCTTCCTCTGGGTGCTCATTGTGCTGTTTGGTCTCTTAAGTCGTAGCTAATTTTTTTGACCTTGTGGACTGTACCCCGCCAGGCGCCTCTATTCACAGGACTTCCCAGGCAAGAATACTGGAGTGGGTTGCCATTTTCTTCTCCAGACCTTCCCTATCTGGAGATCAAACCCACATCTGCATTTCAGACGGGTTCTTTACAGCTGAGTCATCAGGTAAACCCCATTACTCCTCAGTTTTTGCACCAGCCTAGGCTGCTCTAGTTAGCTTCCTGGGTGGCGCTAGTGGTAAAGAACCCGCCTGCCAATGCAGGAGACTTAAGAAATGTGGATTTAATCCCTGGGTTGGGAAGATCCCTTGGAGGAGGATCCTCCAGTATTCTTGTGTGGGAAATCCCATGGACAGAGGAGCCTGGCAGGCTACTAGTCCAGAGGGTCGCAAAGAGTAGGTCACTACTGAAGCGACTTAGCAGGCACATATGCAGCCTGCACTAAAAGGAACAGTCCCTTCCAGACTGAGGACTAAGCCTTTGTATAGTATGCCAACTTCATTTGCTTATGAAGTAGCTGAACTTTGTTGATTGGCAGTTATTCTTCTCTACCCTTTTGAAACTAACTTTCTTCCTCTTTTTCTCCTTCTTTCCTCCTCCTCTCATCTCTCCCCCAACCTATTTAAAAACTTTTTAATGTGGAACCACTGGTATGCTGGTAAATATTTAGCAACTGGCTTTTTAAAAAGAAAAAGAAATGAAAGCACTGACTTTTACTGTTTGCTTTGCCAATTTCTGTGGTGAAAATACTCTCATTATGGCCAATTTTAAGTTATCAACATAATGTAATTGATCATAAAGTTGAAAAGCGGTGTGTCCAGTTAGCTCTTCTGAGGTGATAGGAACTAGAACCAGTACAACACTGTGTGCAATCTAGATTTCTTCATTTTCATGATAATATTTTTGCTGGCATAATTTCTTATATATATTCAAAGAAAAAACTAAAACCATACACTTTAAGAAATAATGAACACTTAGAACCTCAACTGATAAAACATAAGCAAAAATTCATAAGGCAAAAAAAAAAATCCATAAATTATTTTGCACTTTAAGTTAAAATATTTAAATTAAAAATTTTGAATGAGCCAATAAATTCATATGGCTCAGAAATAAAAATAATGTAAAAAAAATATTCATTGAGTAAAATGTATGTGCTTAATCACTCAGTTGTATCTGACATTTTATGACCCCATGGACTGTAGCCCACCAGTCTCCTCTGTCCGTGGGGATTCTCCAGGCAAGAATATTGGAGTGGGTTGCCATGCCCTCTTCCAGGGGATCTTCCCAACCTGGGGATCAAACCCAGGTCTCCTACATTGCAGGCGGATTCTTTACCAACTCAGCCACCAGGGAAGTCCATTGAATAAAACATTTAAATATAACTTCCCAGTCATCAAAAAGAACCATACATATTTTAATTAAGGCATACTACCTCAAAATAACCTAACATATTAGGTAAACATTCATCTTATATTCTTACATAAAGTGGGAGAATCAGACTAATGCTTTCTAATTTCATACAAGCTCTCATGTACTCCTGGTCATTTTGTAGTCTATCTATTATGATCTTCTAGTTCATTCAGTATAAAAATTCTTCCAAAACATATCTGATTTTCTGAAACCTTATGCAGCCTTGTTATTTTAATCTACTTGCCTCAATTCTTTGACAAAAATTACTTCTGGTAATTCACAATCACATGCATCTTATTCCAAAATCAAGTGGTTTCAAACATTTTGTTTTAAACTACTTCAGAACAAGGCTAGTAAATAATTGCCAACTTTTCTCCCATAGGCATAGCCAAATTGAAGCATTTCCTGCCTTCTCCTGCCTTGTACTTGATTAACGTTGTTTATTCTTCCAATTGCCTCCATCCCCCATTTCCTGAGTTCCTTCCTGGTTGAAATCTTCCTGGGAAATCTTGCTGAAATCTACAATTTCATTTCTACTCCAATCTTGCTACTTTGACATTGTTTTTTCTTTTATCATAGTTATGCATGTTCTTTCATGCATAAAAAGCAAGAAAATTTTTGCTTTTCATATAATTCTATAAATATATTACTCAATATTAATTATAAGGATTGTAAAAATTAACTGTTGTTCTCAGCAAGGAGTGAATAACAGTCAGTCAGTGTTTCTGACTCTTTGTGACCTCATGGAGAAGACTCTTGAGAGTCCCTTGGACTGCAAGGAGATCAAACCAGTCCATCCTAAAGGAGATCAGTCCTGGGTGTTCATTGGTAGGACTGATGGTGAAGCTGAAATTCCATTACGTTGGCCACCTAATGCGAAGAGCTGACTCTTTGGAAAAGACCTTGATGCTGGGAAAGATTGAGGGCAGGAGGAGAAGGGGATGACAGAGGATGAGATGGTTAGATGGCATCACTGACTCAATGGACATGGGTTTGGGTGATCTCCGGGAGTTGGTGATGGACAGGGAGGCCTGGCGTGCTGTGGTTCATGGGGTCGCAAAGAGTCGGACACAACTGAGCAACTGAACTGAACTGATAGGAAAACAATACAATGGAAAGATTAGAGATCTCTTCAATAAAATTATAGCTACCAAGGGAATATTTTATGAAAAGATAGATGCATAAGAACAAAACTGACAAGGACCTAACAGAAGCAGAAGAGATTAAGAAAGGGGGCAAGAATATACAGAAGAACTGTACAAAAAAGATCTTATGTTGGTGTGATCCATCATAACCATGATGGTGTGATCTCTCACCTGGAGCCAGACATCCTAGAGTATGAAGTCAAGTGAGCCTTTGGAAGAATTACTATGAACAAAGCTAGTGGAGGTGATGGAATTCTAGCTGAGCTATTTCAAATCCTAAAAGATGATGCCAGCAAATCTGGAAAACTCAGCAGTGGCCACAGGACTGGAAAAGGTCAGTTTTCATTCCAATTCTAAAGAAAGGCAATGTCAGAGAATGTTCAAACTACCACACAATTGCACTCATCTCACACACTAGCTAAGTAATGCTCAAAATTCTCCAAGCTAGGCTTGAAAAATATGTGAACCAAGAACCTACAGATGTTCAAGCTGGATTTTAAAAAGGCAGAGGAACCAGAGGTCAAATTGCCAACATCCATTGGATCATAGAAAAAGCAAGAGAGTTCCAGAAAAACATCTACTTCTACATCATTGACTACACTAAAACTTTTGACTGTGTAGATCACAACAAACTGTGGAAATTTTTTCATGAGATGGGAATACCAGACCAACTTACTTGCCTTCTGAGAAATCTATATGCAGTTCAAGAAGCAAGAGTTAGAACTGGACATGGAACAATGAACTGGTTCAAAATTGGAAAAGGAGTATGCCAAGACTGTATATTGTCACTCTGCTTATTTAACTTATATACAGAGTGCATCATGCATAATGCCAGCTGGATGAAGCAGAAGCTGGAATCAAGATTTCCAGGGGAAATATCAATAACCTCAGATATGCAAATGACACCACTTTCATGGCAGAAAGAGAAGAGGAGCTACAGCGCTTCTTGATGAAGGTGAAAGAGGAGAGGGAAAAAACTACCTTAAAACTCAATATTCAACAAATGAAGATCATGGCATCTGGTCCCATCACTTCATGTCAAATAGATGGGGAAACAAAAGAAACAGTGACAGACTTTATTTTCTTGGGCTCCAGAATCACTGCCGATGGTGACTGCAACCATGAAATCAATTAATTAAAAGATGATGTTCCTTGGAAGAAAAACTATTGCAAACCCAGACAGCATATTAAAAAGCAGAGACATTGATTTGCCAACAAAGGTCCGTATTGTCAAAGCTATGGGTTTTTCAGTACTCATGTGAGGATGTGAGAGTTGGACCATAAAGAAGGCTGAACACTAAAGAATTGATGCTTTTGAACTGTGGTGATGGAGAAGACTCTTGAGAGTCCCTTGGACTGCAAGGAGATCAAACCAGTTAATCCTAAAGGAAATCAAACTTGAATATTCATTGGAAGGACTGATGCTGAAGCTGAAGCTCCAATAATTTGGCCACATGATGCAAAGAACAGACTCATTGGAAAAGACCCCGATGCTGGGAAAGAGTGAAGGCAGGAGGATAAGGTGATGACAGAGCGTGAGATTGAAATGTTATTGCTGAGCTGTGAAAGACGCCAGCATTCTTGGCCTTCGGAGGAGAGGAATTTAATCTGGGGTCAGTGACGAGGCTTGATTGCTCAAAGCTTTTGTGTAATAAAATTTAAGAAAAGTATAAAAGAGAGATAGAGAAGGCTTCTGACATTGACATAGAAGGGGGCAGAAAGAATGCCCCCCTGCTAGTCTTTAGCAGAACTTTATATACCTACTGCTGCTGCTGCTGCTAAGTCGCTTCAGTTGTGTCTGACTCTGTGCGACCCCGTAGATGGCAGCCCACCAGGCTCCCTTGTCCCTGGGATCTACTAGCAGATTGCTAATTAGAGGAAGGAAATGTCTAAAACTTAGAAAGTGACACCAGGCCCCTCACCCACAACATGTATTTTGAGATAGTATTGGCACAAGGTGAGTCACCCTGGGCCATAAAACAATTGACATGAATCTTGGAGAAAGGTAGGTTTTTAAGGGAATACATAGTCTGATTAACATTGCTTAAGAGAACATTTGCATGAGTAAAAGATACTGGTTTGTTGAATAAACATACTGGTTTGTCAAGTTGGTTCTGAATCTTAGGTGGAACTTGAAGAAAGACAGAGTCTAAGGTAAATACATAGTTCATTAACATACATTAAGAAAAACATTTTCACAAGAATAATGCATTGGTTAGCTCCAGGTTTGAGAAAAGTTAAGTTCGGAAACCAGGTGATATCATGGCAACACAGAATTTTAAAAGAACCCTCCTTTTAATTTTGTATAGAGAAGGGAAAAAAATCTGACACTTATAGGTTGTTTCCTCCTGCTGCTTAAGAGAGAGATAAAAATCATCTGACACTTGCAGCCTATTTCCTCCCTTTGGAGACCCCTAGACTTTCTACCTGTTACTCTCTCAAGATGGTTGGATGACATCACTGACTCCATGGACATGAGTTTGAGAAAGCTCTGGGAGTTGGTGATGGACAGGGAAGCCTGGCGTGCTGCAGTACATGGTTTCACAAAGAGCTGGACATGACTGAGTAACTGAACTGAACATGAGGTTATAGAGGTACTGCGCCATTCATCAGTGTAGAGACAAACCTAACATAATGCAATAAATAAATAAATAAAGCATTTTAATCAACCACCTTGCAATCAGAAAAATAAATATTTTCAAAATCTAAGTAATAGGGTTTATCCTAGAATTTTACAGTAGTAGAATAATATAGATTCACATACCAACACAAAGAAAGTGCAACACGTATAAAGCATTCTTCATGCTTTCTCTTTCTCCTTTGCCTTTCACTTCCCTTCCTTTCTCAGCTATTTATAAGACCTTCTCAGACAACCATTTTTCCTACTTGCATTTTTTTCCCTCTCGGGGATAGTTTTGGTCACTGCCCCCTGTACAATGTTTTGAATCTCCATCCATAGTTCTTCAGGCACTCCATCAGATTTAATCCTTTGAATCTATTTGTCACTTCCACTGTATAAGGGATTTGATTTAAGTCATATCTGAATGGTTTGTTGGTTTTCCTTTCTTTTTTAAATTTATGTCTGAATTTTGCAATAAGGAACTCATGATCTGAGCAACAGTCAACTCCCAGTCTTGTTTTTGCTGACAATATAGAGCTTCTCCATCTTCAGCTGCAAAGAATATAACCATCTGGTGATGTTCATGTGTAGAGTCCTCTATTTTTTTTTTTTTTTTTTTGAAGAGACGGTTTGCTATGACCAGTGTGTTCTCTTGACAAATCTGTTAGCCTTTGCCCTGCTTTATTTTGTACTCCAAGGTAAAACTTGCCTATGACTCCAAGTATCTCTTGACTTCCTACCTTTGCATTCCAATCCCCTATGATGAAAAGGATTTTTTTTTTTTTAATGTTAAGTTTAGGAAATCTTGTAGTCCTTCATAGAACCATTTGACTTCATCTTCTTCAGCATTAGTGATTGAGGCTTAGATTTGGATTATTATTTTGTTGATTTGTTTGCCTTGGAAACAAACAGAGATCATTCTGTCATTCCTGAGATTGCAATCAAGTGCTGCATTTTGGATTTTTTTGTTGTCTATGAGGGCTACCCCATTTCTTCTAAGGGATTTTTGACCACCGTAGTAGATATATTGGTCATCTGAATTAAATTTGTCCATTTGTGTCCAACTTAGTTCACTGATTTCTAAAATGCTGATTTTCATTCTTGCCATCTCCTACTTGATCACATCGAATTTACCTTGATTTGTGGGCCTAATATTACAGGTTCTTATGCAATATTGTTCTTTACATCATTGGATTTTACTTTGATCATCAGTCACATCCACAACTGGGCATTGTTTTCACTTTGGCTCTGTCTCTTTATTCTTCCTGGAATTATTTCTCCATTCTTCTCCAGTAGCATATTGGGCACGTACCAACCTGGGGAGTTCAACTTTCAGTGTCATGTCTCTTTGTCTTTTCATACTGTTCACGGGATGCTTAAGATAAAAATATGCAAAAACCACTACAACATTGTTAAGTAATTAGCTTCCAACTAATAAAAATAAATGGAAAAAAAAAAGACAAAAATACTGAGGTGGTTTGCCACTACTCCTCCAGTGAACCACTTATTGTCAGAACTCTCCACGATGATCCATCCATCTTGGGTGGCCCTGTATGGCATGGTTCATTGTTATATAATGAGTTACACAA